>NC_089721.1:45295005-45418431 GCF_031753505.1 Anomalospiza imberbis
CCAAATAAGCAGAATTTTATTCCTGTCTTATCTCTGACTTTTGTTTTTTTCTCTCTAGCACACACATATGCACACATGTCAGTAGCAGCATTTTTAGACACTCAGAGACACATCTGCTTTCCTCATGCCTGCCATTCCTGGATGCCAAGGGTACGAAAGATCATGAAAAAGACATCTAATTTTAAACAGAATACATCTGTTTCATGGGAGAAAAAATAGAGATAAGGGAAAGGTTCATTCTTGACCTGACATTATAAGGAAAACCAACAACCTTCTGGAAAGAATCACAAATGTTACCAGTGTCTCATACCTCAGTTCCTGCTCAGTGAATCAGGGGGAAAGAGCAGAAACAGAGCGCTTCAGACGTCCAGAAGAGTAAGTACTCAGATATCTTGGTCTCACACAGGAGCAAGATTAATTCCTGTGTTTACCTCTCATGCAATTCAGCTCCATTTCTTGTAGGGTTGGAGAAGCTTTGCAGTCAAACATATGACTTTCTGTTTGTTCTTTGTGATTTTGCCCTCTGCAGGACCACATCAAAAGCACCATGTTAGAATAATACAGCCCCTGCCACTTCTGTGCTCTGTACACTGTGGTTTCTAAAGATGAAAGAATGGACATACCTGGTGGTGCTCAAGGCCATTAATCATACAGTAATTCCATTTGCAAGGAGTCTCTGGAGGCCATCTGGTCTAATCCTCTGTTCAAACCAGGCCCAGTTCTGAAGACTCATGAGGTTCCTCAGGACCCCATCCAGTGCAGCATAGTGTACCTTGAAGGATGTTCAGCATAGTGCCCTCCCTGTGCAATGTGCCGTGTGACTCCTTAAGGATTATTTTTTCATGCAATTCTCATCTGTTTTGGCCGAGCTAAGTAAAATAACTAAACATGTATCCACTGCTATTACACAGTTCAGAAGCAGTGTAAAAACTGGCTAAAGGCGGCTGATTATATTACACATACTGATGATGAGAGTATGTAATGTGCTTGTTAGTCTTTCACCTCTTAGTTATGATTATAGCTATGATAGATGTCTTCACCAGAGAGCAATATGTGACTCATGTGGCCACTTTACAGGGAGTGGTGCTCACCATCCCTGCATGCTTCCCAGATGGTGCCCATGGCTGCTGCAAAGGCAGAAGCACCTCATCTCCCAGGATTATTAATGGTAAAGTCTGCTACTCTTGGGTGTATTTTAGGTAGTAGAGCACAACACAACTGAATTAGTGGAGGAACACTAAGGTTTGGAATTTGATTTGAAAGGGATTAGGCCTTAATAGCACTAAAAAAAATTGATAAAAATTGATATTGATATATCACTTATAATTATGGGTGTTTTGATATACAAGACACAATTATTAGTCCATAGGAATAAGGGTTAAAATGTATCTACTATACATCAGTCATGCCTGCATTCATGTCAGAACCCAAACTCACTGTGTTTAATATTCAAGTTCATTTTCAAATATTTGCCCATTAACATAACATATGCCATTTGCAAGCCTGGTCAGAGAAATCTGTAACTAAATAATTTTCAAGTTTCCTTCATATCCAATGCAGTGTGAAATTATTTCCCTACTCTGTTCTTCATAGAAAAGCAATGCACAATTTACATGATTTGTTGTAAAATGTATTACAGACTTCAAAAGTTACTATATGTGTATGCACAACCATAATAACTAATCCTAAATGACCATTTAATTGTCTAATATAAGTTATACTTGATATGCTATTACTAGTTGAGCGTTCAAACCTTGCAGGATAAGAAATGTATGAATTCTAAAATGAGTTTTTATAAAACCTTCTTTTTCTTATGGTCCTACAGTATAATGCTTCTTATTCCAAATCCTCTTTTGAGTATACCTATTGTATGTCAAAATTTTGAGAAGCATAATAATAAAAAAGCTAAGAATTTAGGCCATGCCTAATTAATAAGTATTTTTTGTTTACACAACTATTTCTAATAAAAATTTAATGTGAAAATCTAAGATGGAGAGCCTGAGAAATTCATGCAGCAAATCTGGGAGTCATCACATATGTAATGGATAAGAAACCCTACAGAGCCCTTTCCAGCATGCACAGCCACTGCTACAAGCAAACCTGCCTATGTATGGAAACTGAGAAAAAATCTTGTATTTTTACCAAATTAGCTTTCAGATCTCAGGAATTTCTAAATTAAAGAGGTAGACTACTGATGATGCTATGTATGCAAGTGTATAAAATAATCTCATCCTCTAGATAGAAGTCTCTAAACTATAAAGTTATACCTATTTATACCAATGCTGATTTTGAAATTCTGTTTAACCTTTGAGATAGGAAAAAGAATGTCACACATAAAAAATCCAAATTCCACTACAGAAAATACCATCATAAAATATTAATTACTAAAGTCAGTAAAAATTTCACTGAAGTGAACAGAGATTAAGATTTTAAATTTCTGAACATTCCATTTTCCAAAATGAATAAGTATTTTTTAATATATATTACTATCAGTTCATCTTTCTTTTTAAATAAAAAAATAATTCAAGTTACCACTGCAAGCTTAAAATAAATATAAATGCAGCTATTTTTTTGATCACACTGGCATAAAGATAACCACAGCAGATATTAACATTCAGTGTATGCTATTTAAGGTATGCACCTGACTGAGCTCAGATACAGTGTATAGCAAAATATAATGAATTTCTGTTCAAAATAATATGCGCATACAGTGATTTTCAAATTAAAATATATTCCCAGATCCAGATCTTGCTTCATGGTTAAGATCTAGATTAATTAAAGAACTTCAGTAATTCTACCATACTGTTACATAGGTCTTTAAACCAATAAGCATGTTGTATTGATTTACCCCTGTAGAACTACTCACAATAGTAAGCCTTCACAAGATCAGTCTCTAAAATTCTTTAAATACACTAAACCATTTGTCCCCACTGAGCATTAAATCTCTTGCCAGTTGAGTACTTTTAATGAATATATTTTTGAGTTTTGCCATAATTTGAATGACTCAATTAACAGAAGGTCACCTCCCCCACTTTTACATACTAGTATATGCCAAAGATGCCCAGAGAAATAATCTTGCCAGTTGTTTCTAAGAAGCCCTCCAGAATAAAAGCTCTGGAATAAGCACAAGAGTTTTGACAGAAATTTATTTTCTTCTGAAATATGTGAGTGCATTTCCTAATTTTCCACAAATAGCCATCTCAAAAAAAATTAGTCCTGTCAATTTGTCACACAGTGTCTTGTCTTTTCTTTTTGAAAAGCATGTGTGTCTAAAAATCAAAATACTATCTAAAATAAAAATCAGTTCATGAATATTTTGAAATATGTTTAGCAAATATGTCTCTCCATTGTCTTCTGCATGCTCCCTATAATATTAAAATAACTGAATTATTTCCAGTGTCTCCTGAATATTAAATAACAAGAAATACAATCTGATACTTTTAACATGTATTTGAAATGTTCAGTGTTTAGATTTTATCCTTTTAGTTGTTTTCTTATGATTTTATACAGAAGTGAATCGTTTCATAAATTACTCCTGTTTTGTTTTTTAGTGTATTTTTCATTGTTGGAGCCCTACTTTTCAAATGTAAGTGCTAACAGATATTTCTCATCTTGTGCAATCAAAGGTATGTGGAACCGGCTTCCGAGTCCTTATAGCACCTCTTCAGTCATACCATGGTAAAAATCACTCTGCATTTTATTAGCAGAACTTCATGTATTTCCACTTGTCTTAAATGATGTCCATCAACAAAGTGACAAACTCATAGTTACCCTATAAAAATTTTATGTTAAAATGTTGAAAGGATAGTAGTGACAAAGACAGGAATTCTTCTGAAAAACAGGTTCAGGCGCATATGTTTCCTGCCAAGGTTACAAATCCCCTGCAAGGTCGCTCTATAGTCCGTGGCAGAGCACCTTTGAAGGAGTCAAATGTCCTTCATGACTACTTGTGAATGTTCACACTGGTGGGGTATCACAAGGGGCAGGAGATGGTGGCAATGTGCGAGCAAGCAGTTCAGGACACATCATTGCAGAAGATGTAAGCAAGATAAGCCCAAGTCTGCCAAGGGTATCTGTTAAGCAGCAGGATTAAACATCATACATTTAAGACACATCAAGGTAAAATACAGTTCAGGTGAAAAAAAAAAAAAAAAAAACCAAACAAAAACACAAAAAAAAAACCAAAAAAACAAAAAGAACAAAACAACACCAAACAATTGACAAAGCTGTCCCAATACTGTAGTTGCTTGCATAGTTAAGGACAATGTTGAATTCCCAGGTCTGTAAGACATATGCAGTTGTGTTTTCTAAAAGTACGTGTGTCCAAAGGCACGACTGACCTGAGGATAGCTGCTATATTTTACTCTGCTTTAGGAGGATGATCCTTTACCTGGTTTTCATGTGGCAGTACTGCCAATAAAAGAGTAGCAATATGAAATGGAGAAAAAAACAATTTTAACATAGTTATTTTTTGCCTAACTTGTTTGTTTAAAGCAACAGATAAGTAAATAAAATACAATCAGTGTAAATAGCACACTGAATAAGTTTTTTTCTTTTTCCATTTCAGATAGGGGAGAAATGAAGGATTTTTCAATACTGTCTAAGAAATAAAACTTCACAAAAAGAGCCAAATCATATTTCCTTTGCTAAAATGAGTTATCCCCCTGACAATGGAATTACTTATGGAAAAAAAATTTACCGTGAAAAGAAATAAAACACATTTTAACTACCAAATATGTTCCTCTTTATTCTTCAAAACTATGGCAAGTGGACCTCCATGCAAGGGTAGAATCTAGCAAAACCCCTCATAATTTCTGTGGATTAAGATCCATGAAGGAAGGAGTTAAAACTGGAGTATGCAAGGAAAATGGGAACAGAGAAAGAAAAGAAAAGAAGAAAATAAAAAAGAAAAGAAAAGAAAAAAAAAGAAAAAGAAAAAGAAAAGAAGAAGAAAAGAAAAAGAAAAAAGAAAAAAGAAAAAAGAAAAAGAAAAAGAAAAAGAAAAAGAAAAAGAAAAAGAAAAAGAAAAAGAAAAAGAAAAAGAAAAAGAAAAAGAAAAAGAAAAAGAAAAAAAGAAAAAGAAAAAGAAAAGAAAAAGAAGAAAAGAAAAAGAAAAGAAAAAGAAAAGAAAAAGAAAAGAAAAAGAAAAGAAAAAAAAAGAAAAGAAAAGAAAAGAAAAGAAAAGAAAAGAAAAGAAAAGAAAAGAAAAGAAAAGAAAAGAAAAGAAAAGAAAAGAAAAGAAAAGAAAAAAGAAAAGAAAAGAAAAAAAGAAAAGAAAAGAAAAGAAAAGAAAAGAAAAGAAAAGAAAAGAAAAGAAAAGAAAAAAAAAGAAAAGAAAAGAAAAGAAAAGAAAGAAGAGAAAATTCAAAGGAATTCTCTTCACCTATTAAAGTGGCATTTGAATAATCTTGCTTAAGGTTTCTACCATCAAAGTTTTCACAATTAATCAAATCGTAATCACAATTAATCAGATGCAGTTAGACAAGTTATAGTGTTTTTAGCTACGTCAAATCTTGCATAGAGAAATTAAAAATCACTTTGAATTTGAATTTTGAATAAAGCATGATTATATTTTATTGGGCCATAAGATCACTGACTCCTTTTTAAAGTGAACTGTTAAAAGAAGGCTATTAAAACTCTATTTGTATATTTAGGCAACCAGGCCAGCTTTTTAAGGTCTTCTCATTGCTTCCCATTCAGCAGTAAACTCAGCCTGGTCTGGGTAATTACATGGTCCGAAGACCGTGGAGATATTTTGCTTTTGTTCAAAATGTTGTGTGTTTTTCTGACTGTACATCAGGGGAATTAACATTCTTTTAAACTCTAAATGATCTTTAAACAAAGATATCACCCTTAACAAAGTTTCATTTTTACTAGCAAAAGAAAATACAACAAAAAAACCCCACAGAACCCAAAACAGCAACCAACCAAATAAAAATCCAAATCAACCAACCAAAAAAACAAACAAAACAAAAAAGAAAAAAATCAAAACCCAAATCGTCTAAATTGTGGCACATTGTTTTTAATTCAAAGAATTTCAAAAACATAATCTATAATCTTCAGAAATTTCATTATTTTTGGAGAATTCATGCCATAACAATGAGACACTTCTTCAAACTTTCTTCTATGCTGATCTTTCATGTCAGTTTTCACTGGAACACTGTTTAGTAACACTTTTTTTGAACACTTTTTCTTATAAACTTGTGTTTCAAGATTCAAGTCTTTGAAACTGAATGTTAAAGAACAGAAAGATCTCTTCCCCATGAAATTGGCCCTATACAGCCTCAGCTATCCTTTGACACACTTAAAAACATTGTTTGCTTTTGACTTGTGATTTCTGCTTGAGGCCACCTGGCTCAGAAGTTTTATCCCCAATGAATGTCACATCAGATCAGTCTTCACCTAGCTGTTAAAGGACATTTTGATACTATAATCCATTAATATGGTTCTTGCACCTGAGATTTTTTCCCAGAGTTGTCTTTTCCTCACTATTTTGCAATCTTTTTAATCTCCTGGAGAAGAGCGAGGTTACAAAGGTACAGTTCATTACAGGTAGCATGTACTTCAAATGTTTTTAAGTACAAGGTAAATTCATTGGTTCTTTGTCAATACTGAACCGAAGTAATAATAATATTGAGAATGTTCATTTTTAACATTGTTCACTTACGGGACAAGATATGAGGGAAGTCCTAAGGAATTAAAAGGAACTAAACCAAAAGCATTCCACTATTAAAGTAGGTGTAAAATCTCCCCTCCACTTTCTTTTTTTTTCTTTTCATTTAATTCAATTTAATTTAATTTATAGAGCTATGCATCAGCCTTGGAGGTTTTTAAATTTAATTTTTTTCTGCTATTTCTGCAAGTATATATACATTAATATATGAATACAGTATGTAAAGAACATATATATAATGTAATTGAGTATTATATAGAGAGAAGTGGATACTTTACCAGTGCAACAAAAGAAGGCTCAGTACAGCACACAGATATAGACCAGCTGAATGTAGGTACTCAATAGAATAGATGTTGAAGTGATATGGATTTCAGAAGGGATCAGCAATGTTAGAATACATCTGAAGTCTGCAGAAGTCTCATACAGACCATGGTAAAATATGTGCTGCCACATTTTCCCATGGTATTAATTAATATTAACAGAACAATGATGTGTCTACTTAAAATGAATCCTGCTTTCATTTGATTTTATGGGTATTTAGGTGGAGACAACAGAAGCGGTAGAAGCAGCTGATGTTATCATGGAAGACTAAAGGAGTGTACTATACTTTCCATCTTCTATCAAAGTAACAAAACCATTGGAAGAAATACATTTTGCAATCTGTTAAATAAAATATTGGACTTAATTTAATTTCTTTGATTGTGTACTTCCAAAATGTTACTCACTTTCTCCAAAGATATTTTAAGCCCTACTGTCAGCCAAAACCCAGCTTAGTCAAATAGAAAGTTTAATTTTATTTATTTGTGGCATATTTTCAGGTAATATCAACATTTAGTATGCCTCAGCATTTTCAGCTCTGTTCTGAGATACTTGACATGTTCAGGTTCCAAAGAGAAGTTAGGGTCTGCAAGCACATTTTAGCTGAGGTCAAAAATATTTTTCTCAGGATCCCTGTTAATTAAACTGCTATGTTTCAGAGAGATCTGAAACTAGCACAATTCATGTTCAGACAGCCTTTGCAAATGTCTTCTCCAGATAATTCAGCTAAACTGTCACATTTTTGAAAAGTATTTTAAAGTTGGTACAGAATGAGATCATTGTTAGAAACCTCTCTAATATACATGTGCATTCATATGCATTTTTCCCCAAGGTGGTTCACACAGCTAGCTGTGGAATACATTTAGTAGACTATTATACATTGCACTGTCTTTCTGTCATAATTTTTCCTTACATAGGACAATTTGTGGGACTCCATGATATGCAGCTAGCAGTGCCTCTACTCAAATGAAGTGATACTGAATTTCTATTATGCATGTGCCTTGGAAACCTAGCAGCTCGCCATAAAGATTTTATTCACACAGCAGATTTGTTGTTACTTAGATGGTTTCAGACAATTTTAGATTTGAATGGACATGGCAGGATATGACAGCATAAAAAGAAATACGAAGAGAAAGAAGCATGTAGAACCAAATGATATATGGTGCAACATAAAGAGCAATAAAGAAAGCTGGATGTTAAGGCACTATGTAAACAACTATCTTTCAAGGAATTCAGGTTTCTTTTCCATAACACTTTTAAAATATTCAGTATGCATTACATAGGGAATAGATAGATGCATGGATAGATACATTCACATACACACTCTTGTACACAGATGCTGCACTTGTCAAAATCCTTTCTTGTCTCGTAATCTTTCTAGGATCACTTTTAAAAAATTCTGTCTAAGCTGCAAACACAGGATATGCAAATTCACATATCAACCAAAAGCACACCCACAATTTGCACTTCTCCCAGAGTTTCCTTTCCTGCAACAAGATGTACAGCTTTGTACATGCATTGAAGGAGGAAGTTGTATACTATTTTTAATGCAGACATAGACTATTTCTCACCATATTTAATATTTTATTCTCCATTATCAAGGGAGTATATATATATATATATATGTGTGTGTGTGTGTGTGTGTGTGTATATATCTCAAGCTAAAATCCTACTCATTGAAAATCATAAGGGAGGAGAGTCTGTCAGAGAAGCCTTTTCCTTCTCAGTAAAAGGGCAGAACAGTGATGGCTGAAAATTTGCTGCATATGAGAAGAGAAAAAAAAAAAAGATAATCTTTTTTTAGTGGAAATTGTACTTTGTAGATGGAAGCATCAGTGTCAGAATTACCCCATACAACCAATCTTTCGTCCTGGATAAAAGAAGAAAAAGAACAGGATGTAATATACGTAACTTAAGCAAACTACATTTTTATTAATTTATATAGTCAGGAAACGAGCTATCAGCTACATAACTCTTTTGTATTTATACCTACATAATATTCTGTCTCAGGTTCCTCACCTCCTCATAGCTTACATCACCCCTTCTATAGTGATTAAGCACTTGCCTCTTTGCACCAGGTAGTGGGAGCTACATCTCTTTCTCTTCTTCTCCTTTGATAACATAACTTCTTGACTTTTTTTAGCTCTGCTTTAGCAAGAAACTGAAAAAAAAAATATACAGTAAGTATACTAATTATTTTTGGCAATAGCTAATTCAATTATTTTATATCCTCCCTAACCCCCCATTTTCACCAGCTAGAAAAGCCAAAAAGGGGCCACACAGGAGATGTTCCACCTTTCCTCTCAGAAGCACTTGTTTTTGTGTGCAGGAAGAGAACAGGAATCTCAGATACCATAGAAAAGTAAACCATTGTGTGCAACATGATTCAGATGTTAACTAGATCAAACATTTGTCTTTGCAACGGTCACCCATCCAGGTAATAATTAGCTTTGATGATTCACAGAAGGTGATAAATCTCTATTATATTGTTCATTATTAAGAAACCCATTGCTTTTATAGACAGTTATGATACACCTGGACCTAATTGGTCCTCCAATCCAAACACCATCCCCACTGGCCAGTTAAGAAATCACCCTTTGTTAATCAAATATCCATAACACATTCCACATGTTCACAACAGCAGGTGCAGCAAGTTAAGATAAGAATTGTTTCTCATTCTTTTCTCTGATCTTCTCACAGACTTTTCCCAGGTACAATGCCTGGGAAAGTTATGTGCTGCTCTCTGTAGCCAGAGAGCTGCTGCTACAAACAATAGTGTTATATATGAGAAAAAATAGCTATAATAAGGAACCAAATCCTTCTGTAAAATTAGAAGACTAGGAGAAAATAAAAGAAAAATACACTGAAGGAAAAATAAACAGAAAGCAGGAAAAAACATATTTTTTAAATTTTTTTCCCCCAGATTTGTTCTGGAAAGTGTTAACTAGTCTCCATGAGCTCATAGCTCTAGCAATTAGCAACTGGGCCATTTCCTACATCTTCTTGTAAATATAAACAAGAGCACTATTTCCTGCAGATCTTCCTCCCAAATATTTTATAAGAATGGGGGTGTCATGTTTTGACATTGGCCAAATGCCAGGTACCCTCTAAAATCATTTGCTTACCTTCTTTTGCTACTGCTGAGCAGAGGAGGGAGGAAAAAAAATAACAAAGGGCTGAGATGAGGACTGATAAAAAAACATTCTTATGGCAAAACAGGTTCAAATTTAAAGGTAAAAAGTAAATTTACTATTAAGAGAGTCAGAGGAATATAATGAGAAGTACAATAAGCCTTTAAAACACCTTTTTTCCACCCAACCCCTCCCTGTTTCCCACAGACAGTGCAGGGAGACAGGGCATGGACGTTTTGGTCTCATCACTTGAGATCTTCAGCTCACTCAGGGAGAAGAGTCTTTCCTCTGCTATGCCATAGGATCCCTCCCATGGCCAAAGTCTTCCCAAAACTTCTTAAATATGTCATCACAGAGGCATTACCAACCTCTCTAATTAAGCCAGCACCATGTCCATCTTCAGAGCCATCAGAGATTGGCTCTGTTAAGACATGGTGGGACCTTATAGCAGCTTCTCACAGAAACTACCCATGTCCCCCGACCCTTCCCCCCACAGCTACCAAAAAATATCAGGTTGTGCCAAATCAACACATGGGGTCCCATTATAGTACACAAAATCTAATACAAACATGTAAGAGTTTGATTAAATGGAGAGTTTCATGGTGTGGTAACCTGCAGTACAATGACCTAAAATGGCATTTCTAGTGCCTTCTTGATCTGTTTGGGTGAAGTTTGATGATTAAACACAGTGAAGACATGCTTTCATATATCTGTTTGCTTGCTTACATGCAGAAATATGTTATATAATTTGTGGACACTTATGAATATAAGGACATGGATGCATCTGAAATATTACCTTAAAATAAAGGTACTTACCATTCATTTGTTTTAGTCATGGACATTACTATGAGATAATTTTTAAGTAACCTCAAGTATCTTTTTGAGGTTATGTTGCAGAATGCCTAACTATTTCTATAAAAACCTTGTGTAATCTTCTTTCTAATTTACACACAGGACCTACAAGAACGTAGAGCAGGCCTTTTGGTAGTAGTTGCTAAGATATCTATACTTATGAAATCTGCATTCTTCCTGTTCTGCCTTCACTCTCCAGATTTTCAATCTATCTCTCAAATGAGAAAAAAATAGTCTTTGATACTTTATTGTCTGGAAAAATGCATGGACTTGATGACAGGAGTACCCCTTCACTGAAAAAAACTGGGGAATACTTTGACAGCAGGTGATCTAAATCATTCTCCAGTTGTTTCATCCTGATTATTAAAGGGAATACAACCTCCAAAGTCAGACCTCCCAGCCCTTGCCCCTCTAGTTTATCTGAGAAGAAATTATGGTAATCTTAAAATCCTATTGATGCTGAAAGGCATTTAATCAACTACAAAAATTAAGAGTGAGATGCAGAAGATGTTTTTCTATTTAGAGGAACTGCTGCTTATATGAATAGAGTTCATGAGGTGATTCTTTTGAAGCTGAGTACTTCAAAGCAGATCACTGACTTCCAGTGGGATAATCACTTAATACAAGAGTGGGTAGATGGAATTATTGCCATGAAGCCAAGGTAGATTTATCCCTGCTCCCCTCCTTAAAAAAAATAAAAAAGAAGATGGAAAAAAGGAACAAGTGAAACTTTTGGATTCTTTGTACCCATAGTATAAATTTGAGGATAATATAGTATTAACACCACATGAGGCATCGACTGAAAAGTTTTTTTATCTGCTTGTGTCATGGTTTGACACTGGCGCGATGCCAGCGCCCCCATGAAAATATACTTTTCTAAATAATTGCTGTGAGATGTGATCAGGAAGAGAGCAGAGCAGGCTCAAACTTAGTAACAAAGAAAAGAATTTTATTAAACTACTACTACTATAAAAACTACAAACACTAAATCCTGGATGAAGACTTTCCAAAACACCCTCCCTCTTCTCACCTAATTTCTAAACAAACTCAACGGTGAGACACCACCCAGGATCCTGATCAAGTTGCTACCTTTCAGATATTCAAATACACAATCTTTCAAGGGAGACAGGAGTCTCTCTTGTGCCACAGACTCCCCAGGAAACACAATTGCCACCCTTGTGTTTCCACATCACACATGGCAACCACTCGGAGAAAATCTGCCATGGTGACACTCTCCTTTCCATGTCACAGTGCTCTCACCACCATGCATGGACAGACTGCTCATAGGGCTCCTTTAAGGATGCTTTGCCATGGACCAAAAGAGACAACAGTTCAGCTTCTCATCTTGGGACTACAGTCCCCCCCATTTTCCCCTGGGGCTGAGGGTCCAAGAACAGAGGTCCTCTTCTCCTCTTCTTCTTCCTTGAAGATAGAGGGCTTCTCCACACCTTCTCCAACTCTCCTCTGTTCTCTCTACTCCTCTGCTGGTAATCACTGAAACAGGTCTCCTGGCACACCAACGCACCACCCTAAGTGCATCTTCTGTTAGGAGACTTTGATTCAGTCTATGGCTAACAAGAAAAGTCCAGCCACAAGCCACTCCATCATCTCCTTCCAACTCGAGAATTTCTTCTTCCATCATCTCAGATCCCAGACTGTCTCTCTTCTACTTCAAATCAAGGAGGAGTAGTATTTTACAAAGCCTTCATTTCTCAGGAAAGGGTTAAAAGTTCAGACTCCCTGGACGGCTGATATCTCTGCCCAGCAGCCGATTCCCAAGGCCAAGGCTGGGCACCTTCCCCCCTCCTCCTTCTCCTCCGCACCGGCAAAGTTACAGGTGCCGTCCAGACTCTCTGTCTCTTCCCTCTTGGGGGGGGAGGAATGACAAAGACATCTCCGCTTCTCTCCACCCTTCCGTCCACAGGAGCTGGCTCGGTTCCAGTCCTTCTACCCCTCAGCTCACCTCGACCAGGCCTCATGGCTCCCCCTCCCCCACCCAGCCCCATGGCTGGGCAGGGGAGATCTGCACAGCACCCTGACTGGAAACAAAAAGAGAGCGAGCTCTTGGGAGTTCCTGCTTTTAACCCCCTGTGTTCTCAGAGGCGTATCCCTATCTTCAGTGGTCACCTCAGGTGCCAATATCCAAACTTGACCACTGATTGGTTTGACTCAACTTCCTGAAAAAATCACTTCCATGTCAAGCCACGACAGCTTGATAAAAAAACCTAAAAAAAATCTGACACCTATGAAAAGTCACTAGCTTCAATTAGTTTATTAGAATAACAGTTTTTTATTTTCACCACAGAAAGCTTTACATTGGAAATACTGCTAGCCTTTTCTGTAAAAAAAGTCAGATCAGAGTGCTAATATACTTTCCTAATCAACAAGTAAAATGTTTTTTATAAAGTTTTTGTATGGATATTTATGCATGTAGGTGGCATCATAGCCAAAAAAGAAAGTTGCTGTATAGGAAACAAGCTTCTTTAGCTCTTAGAAGGTTGAAGTAACTAATTAGAGAATCTAATTTTCTATATTTTAAGCAATATTTGGGCATGATTTCTAGCAATTTTTAGTCCTGCTGGCTTAAGTTGGAACCAGAAGTATCTTTGTCTCTCAGCTCTTAGAAGAAAAGCAAACAAGTTAATTCAGAGGATTTGAAATCCTCATTTAATGTGTCAGGTTATTCCTTTTAGAGGGGACCAGGTTGTTGCCAAGCTTGTTAACATGCAATACCTCTACTTGTGAAGAAATATTTCTGATGATGGGGGGGAAAAAAGGCACATTTTCTTGTTTTTTTTTCCCTATTCTTTCTTTTTAAAAGGTGTGAGGGTGCATGAAAGCCCAGTGATCTGATCTCAGCTCATTATGACATTTCATTTGCTGAATATGAGATTAACCAAGAATCTGATGTCACACATACCATTGTTAAAACTGTAGCATGTGCTTTGCCAATCTTGGTTGAGATGCATCAAGAGTACAAAAAAGTGTGTACGTGTGCATACATGTGGGTGGCTGGAATGAAAACAGGATTCAAAAACTCACACATGTAAATTTATATACACACTTTTTTACAACTAAAAATGTTAAAGGGAAGATTTCCAGGAGCAAACATTGTTTATAGGCTACATGTAAGTATTATGAGTCTACCACCTGCACAGATAAAATGCTACGGCCATTCCACTTAAGCAATGGCTCACAAAGCTTTTATTTTTACACACAGAGTCAAACTTATTTTTGAAATTTCTGAGAATAAGGGAGGAAAATCAGCCACTTCACTGGTTTCAGGTAGTTATATGCCACTAATATTCATCTCACATCCATATTCTTTGCTAATAAAACACCCAAAATTGGGAGGTAATGCAGGCTCAGTATTTCAGTATATTAGCCACATGCTAATAGTTGCTAGTACCTTCTAAAGACTTAAGAGACACAACCCTTTTGAAAATTTGAGATTAAGAGCCCAGAACCTGCAGACATTTATTTCTTAATGTTCTCCATACTGGCAAATAAGAATAAAATTATAACAGTTATAATTAATGTATTAATAAATAATTATTTTACACCTTCTTTTAAAGTTTTTCAACCAGCTGTATAACATTCAAAAGTTTTTAGAACATTACTTCACAAATTATGTCACCCTTCCTACAAATTGACATTCCCAAACTGCAATGTCCATTTTCTTCTATACCATAAATATCATATGTTGCATATGATTTCAACCCCTTTTGTTTCTAGTGGCTCTGTCCCAGATGCAGGAAGATCTTCTCCCCCTAATTATTCCTTTGCCGTAATTTAAAGCCAGCTGGAAATTAAGACCCATGCAGCCGCTCCCTTTCCTCCCACTCCCTTTGGTAAGAGGGAGAGAAAGGCAGAGATTCTTAGTTGAGATAATAAGAACAATTTACTGGAAAACAGCAACAAGAAAAGAAAACTAACAGTAACAGCAGCAATACTAAGAACAACAGTATATAAAAGAGGGTGATCACATACAAAATATGTGTGCTGCATCTGTGGAACCACCCCACCACTCTGTTCACCACCTGCTCCTCCAGGGAAAGGAAGAAAATGGCCACCACTTCTCCATGTGAAGCCTCCTTCTTCCACTAGAAGTCACTCTTCAGAAGTGAGAATCCTTTACTTCAGCCCCTAACAATGACATGTGTGGTACAGAATAAAAACCTGGGGTGCCCATATGGGTCCAGGCTCTACCCCTCTCAGGGCAACTGTAAGAAAATTAACTCTGTCCTTGGCCAAAACTAGGACACCCTCGTATTCTCTTCTTAGGTAAAATGCTTACACTTCCTTGAAAACTCCTAGGAAGTATTTTTGATCCTTGCAGTAGCTGTATTCCAAAGGGTACAGACCTGTGGCTACATGTTTTCAAATTAAAAGCTGTTAATATTTTGCTCTACTGACTACTGAGGATTGGGTTTAGTTAGCTTTTATATTTCTGTGTATATTAAGATAGCAGCTGCTCATTTTGCATCCTGCATGCTATAAAGGAACAAAATAAAAAAGTGTTTTCACTAAGCAGCATTGTGAGTAAAAATAATTGCATAGCAGAAAATAGTGAAGAATACATATAGTAGTATCATTCATGGCTAATGAGTTAAAAGGATATCACAGTGCATTTATAAATCACTGTACTGTGTTGCAAAGTTTATTTAAATTCATTGTGTCTCATTATAATTGAGCTATGCACCTTTAGGTCTGAGTTGATTAGGAATGCTATAGCTCAGAATAGCTTTTAATTCAGCGAAACATGATTTGACCTTTACCATAATCCTATGTGAAACACACTATAGTTTAGACATTAATAATGACGCTACCTCTTTCTTGTACTGGTAAGATGCCACTTTAAAAAATTGTATTATTAGTTAACAGACTCAGAACAATTTATCAAAACCAAATTATCCTTCTGTGTATAACTGCAGTACTTAATTCCAAGTTCTTCATCTCTTATAACTATTACCTACCCTTTAAAAATGCTAAAAACTGAAACATAATAGTGTCATGTCAGAGTAATAAGTCACATACACATACTTACAGACTCCCCATGGACTTATGCCAATCTCAGCTTAGGGATCAGAGCAACATGATGTACATTATACAGGATATTCTATCTCTTTTGTTTGACCTTTTTCTTCATATTTAAGTGTAACATTTCCTTAAACCACTTTCTGGTAGCTATGCAGTTTCTGCTAACAACACTTCTCTGCCCTTTTGTCATTATTGCTCAGTTTCAGGCTAATATTCCAAGGATGACCAAAAAAAGACCTGTGCAGCCTGAACTTAGCAATCACTCCCATAGGAGCTGGACAACCACATTAGCCTGAGAGAATTTAAATTTCACACACTAAGGCTGCCTTGCCATCCATGACCCCAGAGGTAAAGAGTGGCTTCTTGGTCCCCCCAGTCCTCCTCTATTAATAAATTCATTTACTGGACAAAGCTGTTCTTTAGGTTACATTTGGATGATTTACAGTTTTCAGCCTTCAAAGCCTTAACTCAAGCTTGCATGACTTCTCAAAATGAGTGTTTTGTTTTCAGTGTTGTTACTATGTTCAGTTTTGGGCACTTCATAACATGGTGAGCACCTCACTCCAGATGTATCCAGAGAAGGGCAACAGAGCTGAGGATCGGGAGCACAAGTTTGATGAGAAGCTGAGCATTTAACCTGGAGAAAAGACCTTATTGCTCTCCACAACTACATGAAAGTAGGTTACAGCCAGGTAGAGGGCCAGACATTTCTCTCAAATAACAAGGTATAGGACAAGAGGAAAGGATACCAGGGGAGGTTTAGATTGGGTATTAGGAAATATTTCTTTCTAGACAGGGTGGTCAGGCACTGGAACAGGCTACCTGGAGCAGTGGTTGAGTCACCATCCCTGGAGAGATTTAAAAGACCTGTAGATGTGACACCTGGGACACAGTTTAGTGATGGATTTGACAGTGCTGGATTTGTGGTTTGATTTGATATTTTAGACATCTTTTCCAGCTTAAGTGATTCTACAATTCTATGACCTACGATTGTAAGATTCTATTTTTAAAGGCTGTCCAGGCTGCAGTAACATTCTGATTACAGCAACATAAGACTCATAAAAATTGCACAAACTACTTCAACTTAATTATGAAATAAAAAGTCTTGAATAAATTTATTTGTTCACACTTTATCTGTGTAAGAGGAAATCAAGTTCATATTGACCTTAGTTAACATGTTATGTAATTTTATCCTTTCCCTCAGCTGTAGCTGTAGGTTAACATCCCAGTTTAGCAGACTGAGATCAACACAACTGGGTCAATTTTAATTCCCTAAGCTAAGCTGCGGGAAACTCAGCTTGTGTCAAAGCAAAAAAAATATGGTTTTTTAAGTTGTGATTTAGTAATTGCTGACCTAGTCTCAGAGTTCCTGCTTATAAAGTTTCTCTTCCCAAGAGACTAGTGTTTCCTGAAGACTTAAAAGAAAGCAAGTAAAAATACTTTTTAGTCTTCAAAAATAAAGAAGAAAATTTCCATTGTTTTTCATGGCTTGTGCAGCGTGCTGCTTGGATATGATGAAGAGGAATGCATTGGTGGTGGTATGAGCGAGGAAAACAATAACAGTTTAATATGCTGCTTAGTTCTGAAAAGTATATGCAAAAATAAACTGCATTTCCAACCTAAGTATCTGACTACAGATCCTTCCGTCTTCCAGCATGATCTGTCTCATCATTCAGAGCATCCAAGGAAGGAAAAGTAAGCATAGGACAAGCTCTGAATATAGACAGAACAAAGAAGTTTGACCCAATAATTATCCACACAGATTCAAATAACAAACACCTGCTAAAACAGTTTCTGAAGACCTGGAGCTTTCAGAAAAAAACATAAAGGCATTTCTCCCTGGAAAACATTATCTTTCATCTTTGCATTCTTTAGAAAACCAGGTCTTTTCAAGTTTTCTGGCTAAGATGTTACTGTGTGATGTATCATGTGTTATATCTAAATGCATCTGTCATGAAGCTTTGAGTTGACACATGTTCCTATTTATACTTATTCACTCAAGCAATGTTCACTTCCACACAAGATGGTTAATAAAGTATCAAATTCTAGTGCAGTTACTCTACGTGTGAATTTTTATTATAATAGCCATAGACAAGACAAAGCTTGCCAGGTGAACATAGGGCATAAAAATAGGTCAGATAGTGCCAAACTGTGTATTGCAAATAATGCATGCTATATATACTAAAATTATGCAAGTAAAATTTAATTAATTAATTTCCAACCGAACATTTTTAACACCGTGAAAAATTAATTCTGCAGAAAAAAACGAGCAAATATGTCTTTTTGTCTCTCTGGACATTTATAGGTAATAAATAAAGATTTGATAAATAACTTTTCTCACATATCACTTATAGTAACATTTAGCATTACATAAAAACTCTATTAAATGTCATCAAGGTACTGATGGAAGAAAACAGCATTTTTTATTCTTGTTAGTGGTAATGCTGGTCTGCATTGTTTGGTAAAGTGTCAGAAGGCAGAGAGAAGTGTATACAGAAAGGAGCAACTCAGGTACCTCATGGTGTTGTCCAGACATCCATCTGTGATTGCTGAGGCTTTAGATTCCTCTAAACTAATGCATGGCTCAAATGGACTTGGGAGAACACTGACAGACTGCAACATGAGACCAGTATACCAAGAGATGACAGCATAGATTGGAAGTACAGGGCTTCACAGATAATCTCTTTTAAAATGTACATTGTCTTGCATGTTGTTTGTTTGTTTTTTTCTGTGCTATATGACTGTACATAACAATAGATTATCAGAAGTAAAGTAATTTTATTACATTCTGCCCAAGTGGAAACTGATAAAAGAAAAAGTAGAGCAACTCAGGACATCAGTGTGGGATCCAAAGGGTGAGGAAAACTGTCCACATAATAATATAATCCATTGTTACCAAACCAGGATATCCTCTTATTATTAAAAGTCAAATGAACTGGGTAATGTATTTTCCATGCCTAAGTCAAATAAAGACATAGGAAAAAGAATCAGCAGTGTAATATCCTAAAAACATTTTAAGTAACCTAATTAAACCAGACTGTTCCCATACTACCAAAACCCAAAAGCCAACAGAAAAAAAAATTACAGAACTAAAGGCTGAATTTGGGAAATCAATTGTATTTTCTATGAAAGTAGCTGCAGCCAAACCCCAAGTACTAGAGTTTTGCAACAGAATTCTATTTACTGGAGAAATTTAGATTTAATAAATTAATACTGATGCACAAATTCAAAGACTAATGTCTTCAAACAGACTTCAATTTTATTTAACACTTTACAATAAAAGTCATGGGAGGATATTCCCAGAACAAATAAAATCCATTAATACATATATGTTTCCTTCTTTTCTCTCTTTTCTGTGAAATTTGTAATGCTAGAACTTTTATCAATTTCCAGTAGCTATATTTGGAAGGTTTTGGGTTTTTTTTTGTTTTTTTTTTTTTGTTTTGGTTTTTTTTTTTTTTTACTTTTGAATATTTTAGCTCTTAGGAAGCACTGAGAATTGGCACTTATAAAGACTACATAATCCTGATGTTTATCCTAACAAAAAGACAGAGTAAAGCCATTAGTGCTTCTCTCTTTTGCACATGGATTTGAAGAGATATCCTGCAGGAAAATAGTACTATTTTCTATGGGAATATAAGATTTTTCTGAAATCTGTGCAAAAGCTGCAAATAAAAAGAAAAACCAAAACACAGTAGTTATTGTAACTCTTGGTATTGTGAAATAAACCAATTGCCTCAATTAAGGTGTCAGACTACCATACTGTTTCACATGGCTTAAGAAACAGCTCCGATTCAGTACATATTTTTAAAATAGTAATGTACAGCATGGTGGAATTAATGAGAGTTGAAAAATTTGTCACTATGCTACTTCTCAAAGTTCTCTATAGGAGTTATACATATTTAAACATAAAAGGTTCCTGAAATAAATATTTTACCAAACCTATTGGGAAGTTGATTTATTTTTCTCAGGTTTTTTTGCTTAGCAAAGTAAGTAGGATTCTGTCATACTCTTACAAGCCTAGTGTTTAACCTTAGTTTTATCTCATGCTACTAAAAACAGTATGAAAAACATTTATTTACTGCCAGTATTTCAGAGTCAATTTCAAAAATGCACAATATTGAAATATCTCTGTCCTACTGAAACCGATACCAACCATCAAGCGAAGGAGAAAGGAGGTCTCCATGGGATAGTTTTCAGTTGCTGTGGGCAAAAAGTAGGTCTGATGGGAAGAACTCAGAGAATGAGAGGAATTCAGCACAAAACATGCAGCAGGGCAACAAAGGGCTGGCTGCAATCCTAGTGCAGTGGTGTCCGCCCTGCAGCTACCCTCATAGACATCCTGTCCAAGACAATTAAAAGAATGTTAGAAGCGCTCGGTATATGTCACTGTCAAAATTTAGTTCTACTTCACAAAGAAATTCTTTCCTGAGCAGACATGGATTGCAATAGGTGTGTGTTGAGGAAAAATTTGTAACATATTCTTGAATAGACAAGGCAGGGCCATGCATATCCTCCACACTAAGGGCTGGATAATACATCTCAGTTAAGAAAAAATGGTGTCTATGAAAATCAGTACACAACTTCATCAATTCTTCTTATGCATTCTCTCCAGTTAATAAGGCAAAAGGGAAAATCTGCACATTTCTCTTTTTGATTTAAAAACCCTAAAAAGTGACAGAAAAAAAAGTGGAAGAGTTAAAAGGACATTTAAAAATTAATATATAGGAAGATGGGATGAAATTCTAGAAAGTTAAACTGCAATACACTATCAAAATTGCCTGGAAAGCCACAGGCAGTTACATTCTTGAAAGGCTGCAGTGGTCTACTGCTCCAGAGTAATTTTATATTTAATGGACATGTTGATGGTTGTTTGCTGATGGCTCTTTTTCATTGTGGTTCTAATCCCATAGAAGTATTTTTCTCCTTCTTGAAAAGTGTTTAAAGGATATTTGGAGCCCATTTCTGAAACAGGTCCTGTCCCCAGGTTGTTGTGTTATAGAACAAACTATTCACATTTTTAAAACCATATACTTTTGTAGATGTGCATAATTTTACCTTAGCTTCATTTTTCCTCAGAAATTACATTTTTAATAGGTTGAGTTGACTTTTTTTTGGTGATACATGATTAAGAGCAGAATTGGTCTATATATATGTATATTATACATACATAGCATTACATATCTAATAGAAGCAGTGAGTTTATTGACTAAAATATAAAAAATAATATAATCTTTCTTACCAGCTATGTTTGTTCATTTATTGCTAAAAGTATTGAACATAGAGTTCACTGAAGTAAAATGAAATATATTCCAGTTTTCCTTCTAAGGCAGTGACATCCTCTGCAGGCTTTGCTACCTAAGTGTAATATTGTTCTTATTCACATTATTTACTACTCATCCCAAGCTTTCATTTATTTAGTTTCCAAATTTATTTATTTATTGTACAGTAAAGGTGAGACATCTCCAAAAATAAGACAAAAATATATTTTCTTGGTACGTGAATTTTAAGAGTTAGAACAAGGAGCACCCTACTCTCAGAAAAGAACAGGTGTCTCAGAACAATACACACATGTTTGAACGTAACTGATTCTCATGGCTACAAAGAAAAGTTAATCAATATAAGCATGCTAAGAAGGGAAATTTAAATAACTAAAAGAATCATAATGAACATCGTAGTGCTTTTCTTCTACTCAACACTGGGATGCACAGGTGGTATTCCTTTCTGGGCTCCTCAGTACAGGAGGGACATGGGTATGTTGGGGAGAGTCCAGCAAAAGCCTCAAAGATTATGGAGTTCGAGCATCTGACATACCAGGAGAGCCTGAGAGTGCTGGGACTGTTCATCTTGGAGAAGGGGAAGTTTCAAGGCATCTTGCCTATGTGTATAAATACCTGAAGGGGGAGTGAAGAAGACCAACCTAAGTTCTTCTCAGTTTTTCCTGGAAAAATATTAAGAGACAATGGACACAATGTAGATAACTGCATTAAAACAAAAAAAAAATTACCAAATCAAACATTGGAACAGGTTTCTTTCTAAAACAAAAAAAAACAAAAAAAACAAAAAAAAAAAACAAAAAAAATTACCAAATCAAACATTGGAACAGGTTTCTTGAAGAAAGCCTCCATCTTTGGGGATGTTCAACACCCATATGTAACCAACTACATAAAGTAACAGACATCCTAGACTGGGCATATTGTTAGCAAAAAAAGGACATGCAGAGAAGGGCTCTCTTATTATATAGGAAAAACACTTAACTCTGCCTAAAAAGTGCAGAATTTTTATGTGAGAGTTATTCCTACATTTGCTATATTCGATATATCAGCCTAGTTTTCACAGGTTTTACAACAATAAGCATTCACATTTATTTCAACCTGTACTCTTCTAAGTTAAACTGGAGATTGTTTTCTGGCTTCTGTTCAACACTCAAGGTAATTCACAAGTAAATGCATTAACTTTTGAGTAGTATGAGAAACACAAAGTTTTAGATGAGATTCTTCTGTGCAAAAAAAGAATTTTTTTCAAAAATTTTTGAACACTATGGAAAGCAATAATTTCTACCCCAGAGCAAAGCAATCAGTAATTTATATTTTACATTACTGCATGACCAAGCGAAAAAAAACAAAGGTCAGGGGAATTTACAACTAATTTACTAACTAATTTACTACATATGGATTTCAGTAAATTTGTAGCCATACTTAACATTTCCCTTAGCAAATAGAGATAAAGTACAACATTTTTTTTTTGGCTAATAATTTATGTCAAGATTATGTCTAAGTGCTTATTCTAGCCACTTGGACTGGTAATGAAATTGAGAGTGTAGGCACATGGCCACACCAGAAGCTGTGTGATGCAAATATTTATAATGAGGGAAAATGGCAGACATTAAAGATGCTGAGTGTTAGGTACAATGAGAGTACACATTTAACCAGATTTCCACAGATGGCTAACAAGGAAGGTATAGAGAGCTATCTTCTCACAATTATATGAACCTGTTAATCATCAAATGCAGTAATAGTTGTTAACCCATTAAAAATAAAATAGGCAGAAGCTAGAGTATAAAGGTGTAGTATAAGACCCACCATTACTTTTAGTATGTCTATGTGAGATTAAAATGAACACAAGATAATGGGTTATGATTGCTGAAAGAACTTTAACAAAGACGCTTCACACAGGAATAAGAAGGAGTTTGCATAACCTTTAAATCTTTCAGTTGGAAATAGGATACAAATATGGGAGTTGTATGATACTTCTAAATACACTCCAGAATATTTACCAAAAGTGTGGTTAATATCCAGATAATCTGTTTAACAGCTGTACATATTAAAATAGCTTTTTAAAAAATTGATCAGTTTCAGGAAAATAATGTGAACTGTGACTGCCAAAAACACTGCTGGTGATGAAACCTTGTAGAAAGCAATTAAATGTATCAAAAGACAATCACAAAGTGGTTTTTCTGGCTGTTTGGGAATCCTCTGTATTACACGGGGTGTTTTTTTAAAGCAAATAGAAGTTTCTTGCTAAGGAATGAAGGACAAAGATCATCTTCTAAGTATTGAAGAACACTTAAAAGAACTTTTAAAAAGATATACAAAGGATACGTACTTTAAAGGTGCAAAGGTCTGAGACAGGAATGTGCTCATGCTAGAGACATGCACTCAAACTTTGACTAAATAAAGAGACTGCCTTTAAAATCTGTGAAGAATTTACTTGTCATGAAGTAGACAACAAACACTATTTTATCAGAGATTGATCTCAGAAGGAAATAAACTTTTATAAATGTATAGCTCCAAATACCACAGTGTGAATATAAAGCTAAATCAAGAAATGTGTGTGAAGAGTTATTGGTAGTTAACTGTCAAGAAGGAAGCTCTTTACAGATGCATTATGTAATAATGGGAATATCTGTGTAATGAAATCAAAGGTATATGTAATATATTTGCAGATTGCACTAGGGTGGCAAGGGTTACTAATATATTTTAAGATGATTTAATAGTTTAAAAACATCTTGAAAAACTGGAGGCATAGTCTGAAATATATGTTCATTTCCAAAAAATTAAATACAAGGTCTTATAGACAGGAGGAAAAAATAGAAAAGAAAAAATCAACTATAAAACCTGAGAAACAATGGGTAGACAAAATATTCAGCAGGAAAAATTATATTTTAAAAATTATATTAAAATTATATTTTTTGTAAATAATAATTATTCATAATAAAGCAAAAAAGGCTATGCTGAATTATGCTTTATAAATAGTAGGAAAACATCTAGAATATGTGAAATAATATCTTTTTCTGTTCTTCTATGTTAATTTTTGGTTGATTAAACTGTATTTCCAGAAAAAATTAACAGCATATATAAAGTTCAGAAAACATGAATAAAAATAGCAGATATGTAGAAAATATAGTCTAAGGAAATATATAATAAATAGAAACTAGCACATTTAAAGAGGAGGAAATCAAAGGGCCACACAACAAGCATTTTCAAAATCATGAACAATCTCCATGGAGGGAAAAGAAACACTGTTCTCTAAATAAATAGGATAAAATGTCACAGGCTTGTACTACAGGCAGGGTACATTTACCATGGTAAACACTGTGATAAATTAGGAGGTTACAAATATCTTACAGAAAGTTTAGACAAGACTGTACCAGAACTTACAAGGGCAGCTCTCTCGAGAGAGACCTGAGTTGCCTGGATGATTTCACAAGGTACCCCCAGCCCCATGACAAGTCATGGAAAAAAAGGAAAAAGGAAATTGTTAGTAATTGATTATTACTTTAACTTTCATGCATCATCTTCACTACATATAATTTATGATGACATCAAACTTTTCTTAATCATGATTTATCTAATAGCAGTTTTCATTAAGCTGTCTTCGGAGTTAAGTCATGTAAGTTTCCACAATCCCATGGAAACCATAAACCAATGATTCAGTTGAAAATGGCCTATATAAGGATACAAAATCAGATTTCAGCCCATAATTAGTATCATGAAAATCCAGGAACACATCAATGAAACATGGGTCACCATATGCTGAGATTCTAGTGTGAAAGGGAAGACAGGAAACTGTATGCTTACCTAATTAGAAACTGATGTCAGTCACCAATACTTACAGATAAATACTGCAATAATAAAAGCTATATTATAGTGAGTTCACAGAAATTGATACTCATATTTGTATTGATAAACAAGGTTTTTAAGCATATTGTGCTGTCATAAAAATATTCCTATAATAATGGGAGGATATATTTCAGTTTGATTCAAATCATAATCCCTTTCTCATTGTTTCATATTGGACAAGGTCATTGTTTGTCCAGAGGTAGTTGATGGGGATGTCATGTAAAACAGAATTCTGATGTAGATATTTGAAAATCAAAATATAATTCGAAAAGTATATGGAACAAACATCATATTGCCTCTGATACATAAGTACACCCATCTCTTTATTCCTGAAGTATACTACAACTAAAATGTATTATGAAAATTGAATCCTTCCCCAACAACCATCATTCTCTAGAATGCTTTTTCCCCAGTCTTCAAAGTATGTCAAAACTGATAGGTAAAAAGCAGCATGAAACCTTATCTCCATGGCTTGAGTGTTCTTGTGTCAAATCTGTACTGTTCAGATGCAGTACAACAACTGTGGTTAATTCACAAAAGATCTCCAGCTGGACACCACTTCAGCACATTGACACTTCCCCATCCTCAATCTATCCAGATTTCCCAAGTTGACTGTACTCACTCGCATACTTTTCTCCAGAAAACTCCAAGTTTTGCTTGTTGAGGAAGTTCCTTGTCTGACCGTCCAGGAGACACTTTGGCAGTCACACTCACATTACTTGGGTGGGGACCAAGGACCTTCTGCAGCTACAACCCCCAGATTCACATAGTCAGATGAGACTTCCTTACTGGCTCAACCCTAATTTTCCCATAGCAGAGGCTGAGACATCTCAATCCTTAAAATAATTTAATCTTGGTGTAATAACAGAATAACAGCTCGAGCTGGTGCCTTCCAGAAGGTTGAACAAAGGAATCCCTGGGGGTTTATATCTTTGCAGTCCAAGCCCAAAAGAGTTTGGGGGTCATCAGCTACTGCCATGTCTCTGAATGTGTCACCTGGCTGTTGCCACAGATCCCTCAGCCTTTTGTTTTGTGAAGATATGAGGCCTCTTGCCTTGGGCTCCCACCATTTCCCCCATCCAGAGCTCAATCTGCAGCTGCACATTGAGCTACCTGCACTAAATATATTCCTCAGCATTGTGAACAAGCTCTCACAACATTGCCCTACAGCATAGGAGGATATAGTTCTCCTGCAGCATTGGCTGGATATGAAGTTGACTTTGATTAAACTATATCCTGAAGTAAATGAAAATGCTTTGGGTTACAAACAATCCTTTTATGTGTTTAGGTTTTTAGGCAGGTTTATAATGCCTAATGTAATGTTATCAAAATCTATGCTCTTTTGCATTTAATAAAAGTATTAAATGCTACCTTTACATGTCAGATGACTTCACCAGAGTATATTAAAGCAGAAGATTGATTCATAATGTTTCTGCCCACATTAAGCGCTGAAGTTACTAGAATTTCAGTCATTATTCAGTCAAAACAGATTTACAATAATTGTTGAGGAAAAGTGTTTATTTTGAAAGACTGTCAATTGCAAGAAATAAATTCCAGGTCAGATAGATCCTGAATATTAAATGAATAGTGCATATGCACATATAGATTTAAAATTGCTGTATTGTTCTAGCATTATTATTTTTTTACCAAAATAAATGTATACACCAATACTTAGAAATATAGCATGGATATTGGCACGTTTTTTGATAATATACTGATAGCACACCAATCAAAAGTGGCAAAATACAGCAAGGGATATAGTCTCAATTTTAAAACATTGTTTAAAAAACCCAAAACCCATGATTTCACTACTGCATTTGTACCACAGGAGCATTTTCTAAACAGTACTAACATTCTCAGTAGAATTTTATGTTCAAAACAAAGAATAAGGAAAATTATGGAGAAAAAGAAAGTGGCAAATTGAAAATAGAACCAGACGCTCTGTTTTACAGGCGGTTGATGATCACTTTTCTATTTTATGTGTCAGGTTTAAATTTCCCTGTGGCAGCAATTTAAATCTTTTCTTCTTTCCTGAGGCTGCTTAAAAATTTAATTTAGCTCAGGCATGGTGTCTACATTTTATAATAGGAATATAGAAAACTCTTGTAATTTGGGGGATGACCCTTTTAACAGATTAGAGAAATTTAAATATAATTAATCAGCATTATTCATAGAGTTACACAGGCTTTCCACAATTTACTCATGTAAATTTCTTTGCTTAAGTTACAGTAGTCTACATTATAGAAGGGTATTTGAAGGCAGATATTCACAAGTCACACATTCATATAGTGCATATAGAATGAAGGAGTCATTTACATGCACATCCACACACACAGATAAACATCCATAAATCCAATAAATCTACATCTCTTCAGAAGTTTCACCAGTTATTCTCAACTCACATTAACTCCTTCACATTGAAATGCCTGTATTATTTTTTCAGTATTTTTAGTTAAGGTCAGAAATTTCCACAAGTAATAATCCTTTCATCCTTCTCTCCAAGGTTAGAATATGAGTCCTCAATATGAAATGGTTCTAAGATCAGGTATAAGGACCACAGTTGCTTGTAAATATTGCTAAGTGTTAAAATAAAGCACCAAATTTTAAAATAGCAAAATCACCACAAAATCCATAATTACATTATTTGTTCTTTGTTTGTAGGTTGTCGCTGAAAAAAAAATCTAAATGGCTTTAAAGGTTTTTGTAAATGATAGAGCTCAACACAGCAGAATTAAAGACTGCATTTCTCACTACTCATATCTTATCAACAGATGAATTTTGGAAAGGATAACATATGCCTCTTGATCCATTTCTGGCTCACCTGCAAATCTCTGGATGATTTTTGAATGTCCTTGGGAATTTGAGGAGTGCCAGTTCACTGGAATCTGCCTAACATTGTCCCAATATTCAAAAAGGGCAAGAAGGAAGACCATGAAAACTATAGGCGTGTCTGTCTCACTTCAGTGACTGCTAAGATATGGAGAAGATTACTCAGAGGGTGTTGGAAAGCACCTGGAAGACAACTTCACCAGAGATTCATGAGAGGAAAGTCCTGCTTATCAAATCGGATTTCCTTATATGACAATTTAGCCCACCTAGCTGAACAAAGGAAGCTAGTTGGTGTAAAGTTTTTGGATTTCTGAAAAGCTTTCAGTGCTCTCTCTCACAGTATCCTTATGGATAAAATGTCCAGCACACAGCTGGATAAACACATCACGGGATGGGTGAGCAACTGGCTCATGGGTAAGGCACGAAGAGTGATAATAAATGCGGTGACATCAGACTGGTAACCTGCCTGGGCTCTGTCCACATCCCTGTGATTTTCAACATCTTCATAAATGACATGGATACCGAAGGGATACTAAGCAAATCTGCAGAATTGTGAGGAACTGTTGCCTCCCTTAAAGGCAGGGAGGCCCTGCAGAGAGACCTCAGCAGATCAGAACACTGGGCAATCAGTAACCAAGCTGAAACAACAACCACCACCAAGGGAAAAGTGGCAGAATCTGCACCTGAGATGGGGCAACCCTGGATGTATGGTCAGAGTGGGGAATGAGATGCTGGAGAGCAGTGCCATGGAAAGAGACCTGGGGATCCTGGTCAGTGGCAAGTTGAACATGAGCCAGCAGTGCCCTGGCAGCCAGGAGGGCCAAGCGTATCCTGGGGGGCATCAAGCCCAGCATTGCCAACCATTTAAGGGAGGGGATTGTCCTGCTCAGCTCTGCACTGGGGCAGCCTCACCTCGAGTGCTGGGGGCAGTTTTGAGTACTGCAATATAAAAAAATATAAAGAAGGGCCATGAGGATGGTGAAGGGCTTTGAGGGGAAAGTGTGAGGAGTGCCTGAGGTAACTTGGTCTGTTTAGCCTGGAGGAGACTGAGGGGACACCTCATTGCAGTCTGGAACTTCCTTGAGAGGGGAAGAGGAGGGGCAAATGCTGATCTCTCCTTTGTGGTGACCAGAACCTGAGGAAATGGCCTGAAGTTGTGTTCAGGTGTGAAGTTGTGGGCAGGCTTAGGTTGAATATCAGGAAAAGGTTTTTTGCCCAGATGGTGTCTGGGCACTGGAACTGGGTCCCCAGGGAAGTGGTCACAGCACCAAGCCTGACAATTCAATAAGTATTTAGACAACACTCTTGGGCATATGGTGTGATTATTGGGGCTGTCCTTTGCAGAGGAGATGAACTCCATGATCCTTTTGGGTCCCTTCCAATTCAGATTATTCTGTGATTCTGGAATTTAATGTACACAGATTGATTATTGCTAATCCCTTCAGTTTGGAATTATGAGATTATAAAATATTCAGGAGATATTATCTCATCCTGGAAAGACAATATTTGCAGGATATACTTTTTAGAAATTCTCTTATATGTATTTATTCGCAGTATTACACAATGATTTCAAGAATTTGAAGCAAAAGAAAATCTGCCCATGATATTTATAAGTAGAGTTCATCTCAACATTCATTTACACTCTTCTTCTTAGTATTTGAGCTGGACCCATTTTTGCAAAACCAAGCAGCTACTAGTTGTCTTTAATTAATGATTTAAGAGTTCTAGACATTTCAGAGTTCATAGGTTTCAGAGTCTTGTAATATAGTTGCTTTGATTGGAATGTTCATCATATTAAAAGTCAAGACTGGTGTCTGAGCACTTCAGGTCATGACCAAGAAGAGATTTATAATGGTAGTGAATGCTATCATAATGCCTGAATTTCGACACATGCTGTGAAGATACATGCATAAAGGCAAAATAAAGCTCTTAGAAACCTTAGAAAAAATCAAAACCAGATTACAATTTGCAAATCGTCATTATTGATAAAATTATTAAGTACAATCATTCTAGTAGAAAATATAAACTAGGTAGATGTCTTAATATTCTAGCGATTGAAGAAATGTTCTTATTTACACCCAGGTGAATTCCTGATGTTCTAGCAATGCAAAGTGACCTTTCAAGGTGAAAGCAGGTACCTCAATACAGGCTTCTTGTGAAAATAACTAATAATTAGTAAAATATTGAATTTTATTGGTGTTTACAAAGATGAAGCCTGAGTGAGTTTTTGAGTCCAGGTTTACACTGCCTGAGGCTAAAAAAATCTTTTCAATGATGCCATCATCAGTGTTTCATCAGGATATCTATGAGACCCTAGTTAAAGAATGAAAACCTAATTGCTAAAAGATAAAAACACACTGTAAAGAGTTATTGGAACTGCAGAACAAATTGAGGTACTGAAAACATTTTAAGTGGACAGAAAGTGATATATTCTACATCATAACCTCAATGCAGCCACACTCACTGACAACTTGATGGTATACTGCACAGATATCCACAAGATGTGCAAGACTAACAGCATTTAATTCAGCCATGCCAGGGAAGTTCCTGCCTGTGAAAGAACAGACTTTGTGAAGCACATTGCCAAATCAGGCTCTATATTGTTCACACTTTGCAGTGTCTGAGAATCTTACAAGATCTTTTGCAGGCAGCCCTCCATGAACATTGAGTTTCCTTGAAAGCTCTTTTGGCATCTCAGTCACATCTTCTTCAGTTTCAGTCTTGTCACCCCATTAGCTGTATTGGTCATTGATTTTTTTTTTCTATTATAAACTCTTACACAGTTTGGGGACTATTGTGGCTCAATTCAGCTCAAAAAATGAACAGATTGAAGACGGAACCCCACACATATGCTGCATAGCACAGTCTTCTGACTCAGTACAGCAGGAGTTAACTGATAAAATATAGATATGACAATTTTCTTACAAATTCTAGATAGCCAAGACAGGTTAAAATGAAGACATCATTCCGTAATCATCCAAATTTCCTGTGCAATAAATTCCTACTTATGCCCTGAAATGCAACTCTCAAGTTTGAGAGCCGTTCTTTTACCAAAACTGGTGCAGTTTGTTGCAATTTAGTGAAAGCAGCCTAAAAGCCTTTTTGCCAGAAGTGGACTTTTCTCAAATTGTTTTCAAACACACCAAACATCTTCATATTTTGTAATTTCTCTAAGTACTTTAAAAATTACTTTAAAAAGTAATTTTTTTTCCAAAAATTTACAAATGCACTCACATAGCAGGCATTTAAAAAATCAATCTGACTAAATATAATCATTCCATAAGTGTTATCAGATTTTTAGTTCCAGAGATTAAATGTGCTGTTTCTTCTTCTGTTCACTTTTTCCTGTCCTGTACAGATTCATCATTCCCCTTCTCTTTGACTGGAGGGAGACTGACCTAGTTCTGAGAGGAAAGTCAACTTTTACAGAATCTGTCTAGACAAATTTGCATTGCAACAGTTAATCCATTAGTTTCTTAGGATGTAATAAAGGAGTAATGGAGAACAAAATAATTTTAGATTTGGTATTATTCATAAAAGCAAGTCTTATTAAGTTTAAAAATGAAATAAAATTAATTCATAATTGTGGACTGGTTTTAGTGCACTGACAATTTTCTACAATATAATAATTTTGTGATTGATCTTCAAATCAAGACCAAGAAATCCATATTGCCTGACTATCAAAATAATTTCTAAACTCTGATCTCTGTTGAAAGTCATTGTGCAATTCATTTTGAAAAGGTAAGTTAAAACAAGATATTAAAATATCTAAAAAGAAATTGAAACTCACCCTTCCATCTCTGCTCTGCACTGCTGTGGCCTCACCTTGAACATTGTGTGCAGTTCCGGGCAACAAAATATAAGAAATATACAAAGCTATTAGAGAGGGTCCAAAGAGGGGCAATATGGTGAAAGTTCTTGAGGGAAACCCTTGCTTTTCCTGGTAATTCAGATCTGTTCTTCCTTGTTAGCCCTCTGTGATGCTCAGTAGAAATTAAGGAAATGGATAAGCAGTCAGCAATTATTTCACAGGAATAACTTGAAGGGCTAGAGAGAAATTACATTTTATTATTATTTATTCAGGAGAAAGTTGAGATTTTATTGAAGAAATTTATACTTTGTGCTGTGAATATGAAAGCATTCAAAGTTACCTTTTGCTGGTTTTGCTAATAGATAAAGACACATCTATGTTTAGCATTTAAATGAGCAAATTATGTTAGGTGCATTTTCCTAACAGGTGAAAAACCATCACAAGTTACTGTTTGAGGAACTTTCTTTTAAAGCTTAGACATATCTTAATGGAATACTAATGATCTATTAATACATATTAATAGGTTCTATTAATATATTTTAAAATATATATTAATATGCTCTATTAATAAAAGTATACCTCCTCCATGGAAGTATTTCTCTTATCTCATAGTGATGTCATTATGTTTGGAATCAACAACCATATTAAAAAAAGCCAAAATAAAATAAAATTGAGAATAAATAAAGGCATAAACAAACCTTGGCCTACTGAAACTTCATGTCATATTCTTGAATATGACAAAACATTAAGCAATGATACTGAGACAGAATAGAATGTTCTAGAACTTTGATTTTGTTGTGTTATGAAAAATAAGTCAGATGGCATCCTGTCTTCTTTTTCAGACTTCTATGAAATCCTACACAAACATGGCAATAATAAATCAGAGTACAGATGATGTCATATGCAGAAATATTCCATTGGGTGACTCTGTCCCTCCTCTAGAAACACAAAGCTGTTTCCCAGCAAGAAAATTTTTCTCTAGACCATATTTCAAAGACTCCAACTATGGGGCTTCCATCACTTCTCTCAAGAGACTATTCCATGATTCTAATACATCTCACTATTAGATACATTTTCCTGGTAATAAGACTAAATTTTCCTTTGCTCAATTTCATCCCTGAAAAATGCATCCCTTGGTTGCAATATGAAACACTTGCTGGTTCCAAGCTAACCATGTCTCTTTTTGCTTCCACATAGCAGAATAACCCAGAGTGCTCTGGTTTTATTCACTTTATTTTTAAAGATTTTATATGTGAAACTCACCATTTTAGTACATAAAACATATTTTTTCCTATTCTTTTTTTTTACATGAGGGAATCTCACTTCTCCATTTTCCAGACTCTAGAAATCTGCCCCTTTGTGCATTTTTAAAGGCATGGGTTCTTTCTGCCTGGCTTTCAAAAGCAGTTCATCATATACAGAAGAGTTTAAAAAACTTTCATTCTCTGTGAGTGAGTAGTTTGACTTCTTTAAACACATAATTTCATGGCCTACTTTCTTATACCAAATGGACTCAGACATATCTAGTACATACAGGTGCATTCAAGAGGAGCGTCTTCATTTAAATTTTAAATAGTTAAGTACTACATTTACCCTGTGTAAATGCATTTCCTTGATTAAAAAAAAAATAAAAACAAAGAAAAGAAGGACAAAAAATTGCAGATATTACTTCTTAATTTTGAGCAAAATGCTACAACTCAGGGTTTTTTATTTTTATTGTACTACTGCACTATAGCATGGTTACCAATATAGTGCCACACATACTACGATTCTGTTCCTGAGAATATCAAAAATGTTGCACTATATCAACCCAATGGTCATCATGCAATCACAGAAACTAGAAAGATTTTTTTTCTGTTTTGAGAGCTTTTCTGAACAACAGTGTACTCACAGCTGGGTATTTGCTACAGTCCATGCCTATACATGTATAAATCATATCCATTTCCAAACACTAACATAGATGCTCCTTGCCTCATTGTTTAATATTATGCAAGGTGTAGCATCTTTGGAACCTCAAATGTCTAGAAACAGGCAAAGATTGGTGAGAGGTAGGTTTCATTAAAAATTACATGACATGACTTTGGCTCAGTAGAAAGTCAAATCCAGTGTTCACTGCTAAGAAATTCAGCATGAAAGAGTGCAAAATGAAATGCCATATGGGTGGCAAACCCCAGAAGCTGTTAAAAAGGTATATGTATCAGCAAGGCACATAGGTTCAGGTATTGGAGCAGCATTTGCCTAAGAGAACAGTCTCCTGCTTTGACTCAAGTTTTCTTTAAAATCAGGGTCAAGTGAACTTGTCTTACTAAAATGAGTACTGACCTGAACCTTCACCAGACATGATCTACTTTGTAAATATTTCAGAGGAGCATGAAAAATGTAAAATTCTGCAGAAATGCTTAAGCATGTATTGCTTGATTCTGCCATCATTGCTCACATCAAATAGCCTCTTACTCTTTGAGTAGTCCCATAAAACATAGGTATTTACCCAGGGAATAAGATAGCTGTACAATATAATGGTACAGAACAGAACTATTTTTGCTTACTCCTTTCTTTAGCTGTTAGTGAGGAAGATATCTCACATACCAGACCTGACAGTAATGCATAATAAAATGCCTAGAGAGGTAGATACCACTATGTTTAAAGCAATTTCTGAACTAGACCCTTTTCTAATCTCTGCTTTAAGTACAGTACTTAGTAACAATCTGAATACATTTTTTCTATGTTAAAATCTTCTTTTGACACTGCATCTGTCATACAGCCAGCATGTCTGACCCAGATGTACATAGTGAGCCCAGCAGAATATTTGTCAAACAAATTCTGGAACCCAATATTTGGGTCATTTAATTTAATTGGTATGCAAATCAAAAAACAGACAGCATTTGTGTTTGATACAGTTGTCACTTCTAATTCTGGTAACATTCATTATCTTGCTTACAGATTTTTTTTCCTTACACCCAACATCTGCCAATACTACCTAAACTACAGGAAGTTGACAAACCTGTGCAAACTTCTTCTTAGTCTCCCTCTTGCTTTTTGTTATCTGTTCCATGCACACTAATTTTGTGCATCTGAGGCCTCTGCTCGCCAGAATTATGCCTGCTTCCTAACACCTTTGCCTCCAGAGCTTTGGATTTGAAATTGAATAGACACAGAGCCAATTTATCATAGGATGACATGTGTCATGTTCATGGTATAACCAGAGGGACCTACTATATGCACTGTATTTATCCTTTTGTTGTCAACATGGACAAAGACAATACCAACAATAGACAGATATTAAATTTTTAAAATACGATACATATATTCAACTGTTGTTGTGTTAGAATTGTAATTTTAAAACGTAGTACTAGCTCATTTTGTTTAACACCAGATTTCTTCGTCAGATAATCATCTGTCATTCAGGCATGCAGCACAATAAAATATATGAGTACCAAATACCAATGTATTAGCAGCAATTTCATGCATACAAACTATTACATTCATACACTTTCTGAAAGTAAGAAATCATAATCAGATTTAATGAGAGTTAACACCTATTTATACATGTGTATATATTTATACATAGTAATGTTGTTTCTAACTACATATACCTAATGATGCATAATGTGTTTGCAAAATAGATGCATAAATATGTGTATGTATATCTGTATATATATGTGTGTGCTTCTCTGTGTTTGCATACATAAATATGTATATATAACATATAGTTTGTTACAGATTAAGATACAGAGAAAATTAGTAGCCTAAGTAGCAATGAGCAAAATAAAAAAAAATCTCAAAATATTGACAGGAGATTGCTACCAGAAAAATATGTCCAGAGATTTTATTCCCAGAGAATAAAAATGCAAACGTTGATGAAATTTGTTTTTCATCTCCTTCCTCTGAACAACTCCGGGGACAGAAATATCCCAAAAACCTTTCAGCTGATTTCAGCTGATACCGTATTTACCTGCTGGTATTTTTTCCTGACGAAAGTCACAAAGCTGAGATGATTGTACTCTTTCATTGCAATGAGAATCTTGAACATGTCTTTATTTTAAATAGCATTATTCATACAAAATCCTCTTAGTTAAATCTTCTGGTTGATCGGCAATAACAAGGTGAGTTTGTTGAACTTGAAGCAGAGAGCTATTCAAGGGCAGAAGTTCAGGGTTTTCCTTCAGGAACAGGTAGAGATCAAGTAAAGACAAAGATTCAACAACCTGAAAAAACAGGGGTAAGATTTATTTCTATTGATATATTTCTCATTCAAGAAAACCGAACTGTTTTTGTTTTTGTTTTTTTTTTATTTTATTCAAACATATTTCATATTACAGCATAAATATGAGCTACTTATTCTGACTAAATAGATGGTCACAAATCATCAAGGTTATCAATTTATTACTTCTCCTTATTGGATGGATGAGTCTGTTTAAACAGGGGAATTGCACATAGTATGTAGCGAATAATGGCCGGAACTGTATTTCACCCTACAGAATTTTTGGTATACAACTATTTGAAAGTCTCAAGAAAATTGGATTTTAATATTTCCATAGACTGCAAATGATTGCATAGTAAGAAAAAAAAAATCTGCATTTTCGTTTCCAAATATTATATTATTTGCACTATTACAGTTTTAATACAAATAAAAGAGAAGTGAAAAAGGAGGGAATCTAGCTCCATACACATGCATTATTGAGAAATAATCTAGGACCACTCTTTTACCATTCAGCAGACTGTGGGTTTCCCTTCTTTTTTTTTTTTTTTTTCTAATTTGCCAGCATAAGAAGCATCCAATTTTACTTGTGAGGGACAGTAAAGAGTTAGTTCAAAATTCAAGGTACATTGAGATTGTCATTTAGACAAAGAATGAAGGCCTTTGATCTTATTTGATAGCATTTATTTTATCTGCTCCTGGTAATTAATATAAAACCATATTAGATGAAATATAAAATAGAGGGGTGAGGAAAAGAATGAAAGAAATAATTGTTGAAAACAGAAAAACATTAAGATGAAATAAACCAGGTAATCTCCATTCTTTGTAAAAGTCTCTCTTCCGTAGAAGTAAAAAGAAACAGAAAGTTCAGCACTACATTATTACAGTAAGCTAGCATAAAAGATAACTAGAACTAGGCATATTATGCAGTTTGTTTTGTTTTATTTTTAAACAATCAGGGGGAGAAAAAGCTTGGATTTAGCAAAGAATTTGCAATTGAACATTTTCTGACAGTACTGCCTCTGCCCATCTGTGCAAAGATTTTTAGTAATGCAAACATAGCAGTGATGAAGAGCATAACATGAAATACCATATATTTGGCTCATTTCAAGATGCCAGCCAGGAAGCATGGCTCAAAAAGCATAGAATGACTGTGCAAGTTCATCAGCATAAATATTCCAGTGGATAGTTACTAAGTGTCAAAATGATCAAAGATTAATACTCACAATGACATACTTACAATTTTAAAGGAAAGATCCATTTTTATTATAGGACAGGAAAAAGGAATAAGAGAAAATTAGGTTGGGAAAGCTTTTCCTATTCACCCCATAAAGTCTTTCTCCCTAATCTTTTCCCAACTCCATAAGTCTACTTCTCATATATAAGAAATACCTCGGAATAACTTTTCCTTGTTTATATTTTATTCAAAAGAAGATACTGATTTTATAGGATTAGTCACTAGAGCAATGAGAATGAAATAGAAAAGGAAAACATTATCAGGCAGAAGTAATCCAAAATGTCTACAAAGCAATATGTCTTTATCTGTCTTGTAAAAGCAATATAATTTGGTTTTATTTTACAGTGAATACAGAAAAACAGAATAACATGATGAGGGTGATTTTTATTTGAACAGTTTATAGCTCTAATGATTCAAAACTTCTTGTACCTACTATAGCTATCTCTTAGGACATTGATCAAGGGTATATCCTAACCAGAGTCTTGTAAGTTACTAAGGTAAAAATTTTTTCTGGTTTTGGTGTTCTCACCGATATATTTGAAAAAAATTTAAAAAAAAGTAAAGCACATAATACTTCTACTTCAGTAGTAAACACCTGTAGACAGCAGCACATTTGTTTCACTGCTCATGGATAACAGGAAATGTATTTCTCATTACAGAAGTTATACATTATTAAACTGTAGATTTTTCTTTTCAAGCAAATATAACAGACCAGGTGTAAAGGCACATGAAGATCAAATGTGATTTAAATTTTTGAGCTATTCTTATGCTGCTGATAGGAGCACCAGGGAAAGAAACTAGAGTCTGCATAGCCCTCCAGCCTGGGCAGCAGTTATATCAGTGGGGACTAAATGGGAATGACATTAAAATGTAAGCTAAGCACAGCAGAAGACAAAACATAAAAAGTGGAAGAAAATATATGTACTTCTATGTGTAAAAACTACTTCTCACTAGAACTTTCTCCTGAAATTTCTCTCAAAAATGAGAAATTCTATTATCTGCTATCTCAGATAATTTATGTGCTCTCTACAGTTTTGAAAATGTCATGTTTATAAAAGAAAATAAAAAGAAAGAAAATATGTGACAAAAAGCAGGAAAAAAACCATGGTAGACTCACTAAAGGAGAAAGGGTCCAGCTTGCCCTTAAGTATAATCAAACTGCTGCTGAATCACAGAATTAGATGGCAGTTCTCACTGCACAGGAAAGCTGTACAGTCATTAATTCAGACTGATGAGAAAATACTGCTTACAGATTGTTTAGGGGTTTTGTCTTTCTCAATTTATTTTCTTTCATAGAAAAATCAGTCTAAAATTATTTTATTGGGATAGAAAAAAATAAAGAGATATATCAAATTGATTTAAGCAACATACCTCACTATTAGCACTGGAAAGAATTCTCAGCCCTACACCTCCAGGTCTGTACACTAGGTATTTAGTTATGTACAGGGATGAGAGCAATTCTTAGTAAGCTTGCTTGGAATTTTTTTGGGATTCATTTTTGAAATCCATACACTTCATCATACAGTGAGTGAAGAAACCCATCAAGCACAACCTTAATCCATAAGGACATTGATACTTCCCCCTCCCATAAAAGCCCTGGATCTCATTATTTGCAGAAAGTTGGCCTACATCCACCCACTGCAAAACAGTCCAAAATTCAACAATTAAAAAAAAATTCATAGCTCTATGCTATTCAACCTAACTTTGGCTTCAAAACACCAAGGGAAATTTGAAACCACTTATTGAACGTTTCCTATAAGTAAAGAAAGAAAGTGGGGAGAAAAGGTTCTGGAAATGTTTATGTACACTTTAAATAGACTAGCTCTTTCCTCCCTACCAGCCCGTTCAGTCCAGCTGTGAGTTCAAAACACTGGAGAAAATCAAAGAGGCTTCTTACCAGCTAGTGGATACATGTTGCTCTCCACCCACATTTGGTGGTATGCAGGATGAATATAATACCTGCATTTTCAATTACTATATTCCTAAGGACATTTATTACAATGTCTGCTGCATCTTAACATCTGCCCAGGCTCTCAATGTGCTTGCTGTTTTGAAGAAGAAGAAAAGAGGAAAGACTGACAATTAGGACAAGTGAGTGCTCGCTGTATTGTACATTGCATACCAAAGCAAAACCAGGCAGTGGTGGCTGGAGATACGGAAAAGAAGATCTCACAATTCTTCAATACTTTCTACCTCAGCTGCAAGGCATACAAAAGAGGTGCTAAATAAAGAAGAGTGGTACAGATGTCAAGCGGTCTTTTTTTCCTGGATTTTTACATCTCTTTGCCTTAAGGGTCTACTGATGTCTTCAGATTTAACATGTATCTCTGATACCAGTCCTCCTCAGTGAAGGGCTTGGACCTCACAAAGGAAGGGACCTCACAGGCTTCCTGGGGCAGAGGAGGTCTCCTGTGTTTCTAGAAGGTAATACCTTCACAGTACTGTCATATATAAACAATAACTCCATGATCATTACAGGATGTTGAAGAAGACCAAAGGTCCTCACACTATCTCTCTGAGGCTGAAGCAGTATAGGGATGGTGTCAGTCAGCACAACTGCATGCAGCAAAAAGATCATCCCCAGCATGTTCTAAATGCTTTGACTTCTCTTGTCAACAGAGATGGTGCAAAGATAAATTTTGAGTACAATCTGATATGAAGTGAAAGGCCTCTCCACTGCAAAATCTCCAATCATGTTAGGGAAGGTGAGTACCAGGACATGCTTTGCAGTCTTCTACCACAGGTTCTTCTTAGGACCATGTCAGTTGAGTCCTGCTGCCTGTTTTTGTTCACTAAAATTTCTATTTTCAGGGTTATCTGTATAATGAAAGGAAGTAAAAAAACAAATTTTAAAAAATGTTAACCTCACTTGGCTTAAAACAGAAGGAAAAAAGGAAAAAAACCAATAAACCAATTGAAAGCTGCCGTTCTGTTTCTAGAGGATTAAAATTTAGTTTTGTTAACAATGATCTTGTCAGTGACCCTTCAAGCCCTCTCCTGTTCATCAGACTTAGAGGAAATAGAGAACCTGTGATGAAGATGGCTAATAACTAAATATTCATTTATTAATGTTTGATTGAGTTATTTACAAATGTATCTGGTAGTACCTATCAGTTTCATCTATTTTGTATTGCAATAAGGTTTTTGCATTATTACTTTGGCTAAGAAGGAGGTCTATGAATTATTTATCAATTTGTGTAGCTGGTAATTTGTGAAAAAATGAGTAATCATGGGAATACTCATATATCTCTTGCCATACAGCTCACAGAAAATCGTATAATTTATGACAACTATCTAATCATTGAAAAAGGAAAAAAATAGGCATAATTAAAGAACAAAGAAGAGAAAAAGGCTGCTGAAGAATTTCAGAAGAATTTAGGTAAGAAAACCTCCAACCCCTGAGATTAAGCATTACCAATTTCAAGGAAAGATTGAGATATCTAGTAATGAAGGTAAGATGACGGACTTAGAAATAAATGTGTTTCTAGTCAACTTGCACATATTATTAATAGGTTAAAATTGACACTCTTGAGAATCTTTTCTTTCTGTGAATTACACTTAGCCTGATGCTGTTATTCATGAGTAGACTGGATTAATCTTTGTTTTCCCAAGATGATTGAACATATTTTCCTGCTTCTTTGTTTGGTATAAATCATAAAGCAGCTTGGATGGGGTGAAGGGTGAAGGGTAACAGGTCCTGACCCTGAAGGGTAACAGGCCCTGGTCCCTGAAGGGTATAAGCAGGATTGTTTGTGCTCACCAGGGTGCTGAGAAGTTGCCCTGCACATTGTAGTGTGAGGAAGGTTAACAAAGAAGCATACATGTTACAAGCCAGATAATGAGCAAAACACTACATTTTTTATTTTAATGTATGCATTTGTAAAAGGAAAAAAAAAAAAAAACCAAGAGAAACATTCTTAATTGGGATAGGATGAGTGACAGTATCTACAATGTGTGGATGTATGGATTGGATCCCTGTTGTGTCAGAGAAACACCAGTCAGCATAGCAGAGACAGTCAAGTTACCATTGACTTGTCAAGTGCTAACTTTATTTTCTAAGACAGGTTCCAGCTTATTTCAGCTGGAAGTGCAGTAAAAAAACCACAGAATTGCTCTATGTGCTGCCACAGATCAGGAATAGGAACTTTTATACCCGTTCCTGAATCAGATACTTTTCTCAGCTTCTTGGTGTAACTAAGTTGCTTATATAGGCATATATGTAAACATACATACTTAAGCCCAGTCTCATCCATGGATGAATTTTGAGCTGTTATTGAGAAGTAGAAAGCAGACATTTAGAGAGTTCAGACTGACATGTGAATTAGCTAATGACTCAAAAAATCTTACTGCTTTGAAAACCTACATTACATGTGCAATTGTAGCTGAAATTATTCTACGTCTCTGAATAAAATTAATAAGGAAGCATGTATAAAGAAGACAGTCTCCCCATCCTCAGGTAAACTGCCACCAGTGTTTTCAATCTATTAGCCTTTCTGATGCAATTTTGTTGTACGTTTTTAACTGTCTGTTCTTCTCTTTCTACGAGCTTTGGAGTTAAAGCCAAGACGGTCTTTTGCAGTTCTTGAAGACTATCTTCTGCTTTAATTTCACATAAGGGAACTCAGGTTTAGTTCAAAGGCTAGTTGCATCTAAACATTTATTTTTAATTGGTTTTGTGGCATTACTGCAATTAGAATCTTTCTTCAGCAGCCAGAAGTGTAAGACTAGGGTCCCCTTCCACTCCTCTTCCACTCCTGTATGCCTGTTCTTGTCTCCTTGATTTCTGCTCCTGAAGTTTGATGATCTGTAACCTTTCAAGTAAATAATAACTGTCCCAACATGATATTTTTCTCTGCTGTCCTGGACATTACTAGGTATGTAGCTTAGTAGATATAGTTAAGTTTTCATGAATTCTTTGCCCTAATAACACTCTTAATGATAAATTTATCACTTTCTGCTCCACAACACCCTCTTTATTTTTCTGCCAAAAAATATTTTCATATTCATGTTTAAAATGTTTAACATTGTCCCAGATTGAAAAGCAAGATGTATTCTATTTGCCATTTGTATGGCAGTTGTCTTGTGTTAAGTGGGCAGTTTTTCCTTATCTCTTCCACAATCAATCCTCCCTCCGCGGAGACATCAGCTGATAATGGGCTATTGAATGTCACTGCATGACTGATAAGAACTAAAGCATCCCATTGTGAGATGCTCCACCCAGAGGGAGGAGCCAAGCATTCCTACCTGCATATAGTCTTGAGATTCTGGCCCACCAGCACGGCTTTTTCAACGCTGGGTTTTCCCAGAGGAACAGCTGCCTCTTCCACTGCCTCTTCAGAGGCAGAACAGGTGCTCCAACAGAACCACACCTGACACTCCAGGAGGACTGCAGCCACAATTCCAATTGGACTGCTGCCAACACCCTGTCCAATAGGGTGTCAGGTTGTATTCTGACTGTCAGTGTTGTTTTGGTTTACTGCATTGTTTATTTTATATTTTGATTTTTCTTCCCTAATAAAGAACTGTTATTCCTACTCCCATATTTTGCCAGAGAGCCCCCCTTAATTTCAAATTTATAACAATTTGGAGGGAAGGAGTCTACGTTTTTCTATTTCAGGGGAGGCTCCTGCCTTCCTTAGCAGACACTTGTCTTTCTAAATCTAGACAAACATGAAGATTATTTGGTTTTAGTTGTTCAGAAAATAGTAGGTGTTGTACTCATTTGTGTTACAGACATCGTGTTATCAAATTTTTGTGATAAATATTTATTTATGCAGCTAAAGGAAAAAAGAACAAGTAATCCTTTAGTGCTTTGAAAATTACTTCATGTCTTTGCTTATATACTAAGTAGGTTGAGCAGAATACAAACCCTGGATACCTGAATTCAAATAATCGATTACTTTTTATTGCTTACTAGAAATTAAATGCTAACATGCATATATGCACAGCTGGTGTTGAGCCACTACCACAGAAATAGCTTCCCAGTAGTAGTTTGACCAACTATAAAGGAAAGGAGATAAAATGCAGTATATAGCTCAGAGTAGTGTAACAATATTGAAATATATTAAGAATAAATATTGTGCTGTCAGACAATACCCAGGTCACCAGTTACAAATGAAATCAGTTTCCTTTGATGAATAAAGTATTCATGCTGTGCTATGTATTTCTCTTCCTTTCCACCCAGATGTGTCCCACTAAGTCTGCATATGAACCTTTTCTTCTCCTAAGTTACTCTGGAAAGAGGAAGGGTTCAACTCTTTTCATATTAATACAAACTAGCCATTAGATGTGAAAGCACAGAGTGGATAAGACTGTAGAGCTAATCAAGGGGTAAATAACATTGAAATGCCTCCTTGCAGTATTTTCCCAAAGAAAATCATCATTCAAATAGCTGAAATTTGTTTCTTCCTGCTCAACAGAGGAAATACAAATTAAATCATCAGTACTCTTATAATCTCTCATGGCCTACTCTCATTTCCGCAGGAGATGTGGTGCACACACTTCATGCATAAGGTGCTGGAAGTCAAACTTTTCTCTTTCCCATGGGTTATCTAGTCATCATCTTGTCCTTGTTACACTCTTTCCCATTTGACCCTGAGCTACAATAAACAGGCTGAATGAACTGGTCCAACAGAGCTGCTTTCTTGCATTTTTACCTTTTACAAGGGTCTTTTTTTGTTTCATTTGGTGAGTTTTCAGCTAATTATATGGTGGGATAGACATGGCAGAGCACTGAAGTAAAGAGAAATGGAATGTGAATCAGTACAATTTTTCTGAAGGTGCAGCCTGGCTTTCACTCAGCTTTGAGAGGCTTTGTCTGTAAAAACATCAGATTTATTGCATTTGCAGCAGACTGCATGCAAACTTTTAGTCCAGCCACATGTCATGAGCAATTCCACAGTATGAGATCCAATGAGAGCACCAATGTATACCACTATTTTAAAGTTTCCTAGATACAATAGTAGTCCAATCCATCCTATTCTACAGAACTAAAAAAATTATACACAAACCCTAAATAAAAACCAAAACACAAATCTGTATTAAAAGTCAAAAAAATTATAAAATGTTAAAGTAGTCCCCACCTATCCACAAACATCAAGAAGTCATGAGTGGAATAGGTACAAGGAAAAAGAAAAACCAATACAGGTTTGCCAAAACCTAAAAATGTTCTAGTATGGGACTACTTAACTGCAATTAGAGCTAAAGAGACAGGAACCTAAAAAGAGGAGTCTAAAATACCTGAAATAATAGTTATCACATGGGAACTACCATAACATCTCTTTCCATTTAACAGTGAGGTCTTGAAAACTTACCTGTGATGAGTCAGAAAGAAGACTGCAGGTAACCCATTGACTCCACAGGCCATGACTATATCCTGAAGTTCACTTGAACAGCCAGAACTGTGTTTGTGCTGTCACGTTATTTGTCATTTCACTTTTCCCATATCACTTCTTTACCTTTTGCTTTGTAATTAAAATATACTTCCGCTTCTCTTCTTCAACACTTACAGTAATCCTGAAACTGAAAAGGTAACTAAAAGCCTCCAGCTGATCCAAATTGCCACATCTCTTGAAGGCATAACAAAAATTATATACTTCCATTTCCTTTCCAAAGGAAAATGGTTGGAGAAAAAAACATGTGAAACCAAAACAGTATCTTCTCTTCTTGCAGTGCTTTTCATTTTTTATATGCATCTGCTTTTGTTTCAAGTTAATAGTCAGAAATCAATAACAATATAAGATACCTCAGCCCTTCGGAACAATGTTTTACTTATTAAGGGGACCTATTCCCACTTCTAAAAGAATAAGTTGGAGGTTCAAAAAGAAACCCCTGAAATAAAAATTCTGTGGCTAGAAAAGTAATAAGGTTTTTTTACCTCAAACTTTTAATAATTTTTTATATATTTGATGTCTTAAGGTTTTTTATGCATCTTTAGTAAAACTTGGGATCCATGTTTATTTTAAGATTTCATGCATGCCAAGCCATGTATATTAAAAGTAATCATGTCAAGATTTTTGACTCTGAGGGCCACTTACTAACAATGAAATAATACCACATAACTCTTATTTCTTATTTCGTCATCTACTAGCAACTCCCTCCCATTTCTGCAACCTATGAATACTCTTCTTCCTTTTCATGGTAAGCTTATCAAAACTAGCAAATCCTCTTCCTAGTGCTTTCTGACTCTTCTTAGTGATTTTTACCTTATCACACTATATATCTTCCCTTGTTCTGGAGAGCTTAAGCCCTGAAGCTGTTTCTGGGTGCTAATAGATAAAAAGCAACCAAAGTAGTAACAAAATGTAATTAACAAAGAAGGCAATTTCACAACACTTGAATCTGGCTTTGTTTATATTTTACTGGATTTTCAAAGCAGACCTGAATATCCATTTGGGTCTTATAAGAAAGAGAAAGTGCTTTTGTCAAAGCAACCAGGAATAAACTTTGTTTAATGAAATTTAAGGAAGGATTCCAGCAAACATTGGTCAGTGCTAATATTCTTGAAAAGTAGCCAGCTCAAAAATTTCAGTCCATTTCTCTTGAGCAAGTCTGTATTCTACCTCTGAAATAGATACCAGTCACAGGTGTTCAAATAAAAGAAAAGGACCCCAAGCCTTGTGCGTAGAAATAGGAATACAAGAGATACTGTAATATAAAAACAAAATATCACAAAGCCAAAACCAGTATCAACAGTATTGTAAAAATTAAAAAGTGCCGACAATAGCATGTAAGCTGCCAACTAAAGAAACAGAGTTCATATTAAGGACAGAGTCTTCCCAATAGCAACAAACCCTTTAAGAACTAAATATTAACTTAAGGAATGCATTAAATTACACTTTTTCTGATGTTTTACTGCATTTAAATCAGCTCATTTCTGGAACTAGAGAAAAAAAATTAAAATCATATTTCTTTGTGCATGTAATGTGTTTGAAAATATTCATTTTCTTTGGTTACTTGGTTGCTTGGGATTTTTTCTCCTTAACAGGAAATTATCATCAGAGTCAAGTTCCACCCAGTCTTCTGATTCCATTTTTCTGTTGAACAGACATGTAAGCTTCCTCAGGCCATTGAGCTTTGGGAGTAGGAAAGTGATTAGAATCAGAAAAAAAGAAAACTTGCAAGTTTTCAGAAGTGCAATACTGTTCATGGCAATGAAGTGTTTCATGACTAGACAAATTCTCCAAGAGGAAAAAAATTAGAGTAAGCACAAGTATTGCAGAGATGAAAACATCATCAAGGAGCAACAATGGATTTGCTATAAGCTGTCTATGTGACTTCGGATAAAAAGTTGAACTACTCTGTACCTTTATTTTACTCTGTTAAGCAAGAAAATAGAGTTCTATAGTACATGAAAATAACAAACCATTTTGTGATTAATGAACTCCACTGCAAGAAAGGAGAGAATAGTATTCTTTGTGTTTACAACTGAGACGCCTAAAAGTACGGATAGATAATAGTTTCTTGCATATTTAGTATAAAATCAAAGGATGACTTAGGAAGGCAAACTGTTACTTTCCTTCCCTGAGAAGATGATCTCAATATGAACATTTGGATTTTCTCCATACTGGTTGTTCACTACAAACACAAAAACTTGAAGAACGTTGTAGTTCTGGTTAAATCTATAGAAAGTTTAAAGATACTAGACCACTTCATGTCCTCTGTCGCTTACTCTTTACACTGAAATTATCTTCTTGCTCCAATTCTGTGTGTGAATTAATGAAACTTACTTATCTTCTTGGGTTTTCTGCTTATTTACCTTCAGAAAAGAAGCAGGAAGATACAACTACAAATCTTTTTCTCATCTTTTTTTGTGTTCCCCTGAATCAGGTATATCTTTTTATCAAAAGTCCATTAAAGTGTAAGTGCATTGCAGCTGTGAGATTGGGAGGCTACAAACAGTCTGTTAGTTCTGCCTGTTCAAGTGCACATAAAGTATTACAGAATCACAGAATTGGTCGGTTAGAAAGGACCACAATGGGTCATCTGGTCCAATCTCCCTGCTCAAGTAGGGTCATTCTAGAGTACATGGCATAGAATTGTGTCCAGATGGTTCTTGAGTATCTCCATTGAGGGAGACTCACACCCTCTCTGAGCAATTTCTTCCAGTGCATGGTCATCTGCATACGAAGTTCTTTATATTCAGGCGGAACTTCCTGTGCACCAGGTTCTGCCCATTACCTCTGTCCTAGTGGTATGCACCACTGAGAAGAGCCTTGTTCCATCTTCTTGGCACCATCCTTTTAGATTTTTATACACATTAATGAGGTCTCCTCTCAGTCATCTCAAGGCTAAACAGGCCCACCTCCCTCAGCCTTTCCCTCCAAGAGAGATGTTTCTGTCCCCCAATCAACCTCACAGCCTTCCCCAGGACCTGCTCCAGCAGCTCCATGCCTCTCTAGTACTCAGGGGCCCAGAACTGCTCACAGTACACCAAATGGAGTGGCACCAGGGCTAAACAAAGGAGAAGGATCACCTCCCTCAAGCTGCTGGCAATGCTTCTCCTAATACATTCCAGCATTCCTTTGGCCTTCTTGGCCACAAGGGCACACTGCTGGTTCACATACAGCTGTCCAACAGGATCCTCGGGTTCTTCTCCTCAGAACTGCTTCCCAGCAGGTCAGCCTGTGTTGGTGCCTGTGGTTTCCGTCCTCAGATGCAGGACCCTGCATTTACCTTTTTTGAATTTCAGAAGGTTCTTCTCTGCCTATCTGCCCATTCTGTGAAGGTACCTCTGAATGGCTGCACAACTCTCTGAGGCATTGGCCACTCCCCTCAGCTTTGTATCATCTACAGACTTACTGAGGAGGCATTTGCCCCTTCATCCAAGTCGCTGACAAGTTAAACAGCACTGAACCCAGTACAGAACCCTGGGGCACACCTCTAGCGACAGGCCTCCAGCTATCTGTATCACTGATCACAACCTTCTGGAATTCACTACTCAGCCAGTTCTCAATCCATGCATCCAACCTATTCTTCTTGAATTTCCCTATAAGGATGTTATGAGACACAGTTTCAAAAGCCTTTCTTCATTGATTATCTTCATTGACTTATTTTTTTTTTTTTTTTTCTTATCAGTTTAGGAGCAGACATAACTAACTAGGTATTGATATTGATATACTACACATGTTTCTGTGTGGGATAACTCCAGAAATTTCTGTGCTGTATTTTTAAATTTACACCACTGCAAATGTGATTCATATCTAGCTTTCACTTTCATCAAAATCCTGTGTACCGTGCAACAATTTCATCCTAAATTCTGGAGTGAAGACTGAAGTGAAGACCTTTGTGTCCTGGGCTTATCTATTTCTGGGTTTTGCAGTAAATGCAGATGCCATAATAATGCCTCAGGGTTTAGCTTTTATATTTTTCATATCCTGTGCTGCTTTAGTGAGTACTTCTGAGCTTCATATTATGGGATAGTAAACTCTCTTCATAGAGTAGCTAGACAAAACAATTCCTTCTCTAGCTGGGGACAAAGGACAACCGATCCAAATCTCAGGCCCAAGAGCATAAACAATGTGGACTGAAGAGAGAAAAAAAAGAAGGATGTGACTTCATAATCTAAAGCTGTAACTGGACAATTCACTCCAATATGCTAATGGACCAGAACTTATAAAAGTGTAGGACCTCTTGACCAGTGATCCATTTCTGTGACCATTTTGGGTTCATCTTGGGTGTAGCCCTGGCTGGGGTCTTATAATGCCCAAGGTGTATCCATTGAGGCCTTTTAATAAATACCTACTTTATTCTTTGACTCCATCTAGTCTCTGTTCTAGGTCAGCCTTCACAAGGCATCAATAATAGCAATCAATAAAATAAAATTATGCTTGTCAGTAGAGTAGATTTGAAATTCACTAATATAATAAATACATGAACCAAATTTCATATACTGTGACTGCCTGCATAGTATTTTAATTTTCAGTTTTAGATGTAAGCCAAATGTAATTTTGAACACCTGAATAATACCCTCTCTTTAGTATACCAAAGCTTTTTGTTACCCCTTCATTAGTATACCAAAGCTTTTTGTGAATAGAAGAAATTAGAATGCCTGAGATGTATATTGATATATGCACATTTAAGTGTGATTTCCAGGTTTTGTCCTGGATGGGAAAGGAATTATTTTTAAAATCTCCATTATGAAGAATTGATAGGGAAAGTATTTGAGGAAAGGGGGAATCAAAATGGTAATTTTTAAATCAACATGGAACTTGAGAAATAGTTTACCTGAAGGGAGGAGGAGGAAGATGAGGAGGAGGAAAGACACAGACATGCCTCTGCACCTTTGAATAATCTCTGCTTCTTTTATACAAAATGTACAATTTTAGGCATGCCTTTTTCATTTCAGCAGGAATTATACAAAATAGTAGGCAGTGCATTTTTTTATTGTTTTATACACCTAAGTACTTTTGACTTTATACATTAATAGATACAAATGAGTTTGTTCAGGGATAATTAAATGGAGTAAAATTAAACATAATAACAAAGGTGAAAACTCAACAACCTCTCATGAAAAATGTCAGTTTGGCTACATAAGTGTTAGACTTTAGATAAGTACCCAAAGTGTGTTTTTCTATGTTTGAAGGGCAAGTTGCACTCATTAAGTCAATTTCAATACGGTCCTAGCATTTACCACTGTACCAAGTAATGAATATATCAGCTGAAATGGTTGAAAACAAAAACCAGTTATGAATGGTGACATATGAAGTGATACCAAATGAGACTCAAAATTATTAACTACTGAAATGACACAGTTTTAAAGCTCTCAGTCTGGTTCTGGATTATAATGTAAAGCTTCAAATTCAGGTATTGCTGGCAGTAAAAGTAAAAAGACTCAGTACAGGCCGTACCAGGGATGACTTGATAATTCATGAGTGTTTTTTCATGTTAATCTATATAACTATTTATTCAGCTTCCAAAAATCTTTCCAAAGTCTTTACCAAGTTTCATGCTTCTACAGTACTATAACTATCAATATGTTATAACTTAGGAGGATAAAATACAATCATTTCAATGACTGAAGATAAGTCAAAGTAGGCACTTCCTGTCTATACCTACTGTAGTAGCTTGACTTGTTTCCTATTTTTGAAAACTTCTTGTTTGATTCCAAGGTTTTTGTCATTACAAGGGAAAAAAAAGAAAAAAATAATAAAGGAAAAAAAGGAGACTACACTGAAGAATGGCAGGATAGACAGGTGTTCAGATAGGTTCTCTCAGAAATAACCTTTCTGATAGGTTCATTAGAAAACAATGAGCTTTCAGCTATTCTGGAAGTAACTTTCACTGATAATTATCTGGAAAGGACTATCGGTGTTAGGAAAATTGAAATGAAAGAACACAAATTTGAAGGGTATGAGGTCTGATATGTGCTTGCTTAGATTTATTAGCTGATCTGGAACGACTAGAATTTCCTGCATGAAAAAGTGCACATTTGTTTGGCAAATGCCTCACTAAATGCACACAAAAAGAACTTATCTGTATTCATTAACATACACCTTGGAGTTGCATTTAAAGCACGAGGAACCTTTCTTTTCACTGACATTTTAGGATTTAATTGCATTTTGGAAAGAACAATAGGCTGATAACTTGCAAATAATTTTAATGAAAAATGTTTTGGCCTTAAACAAAGTCTGAAATTTGGAAAAGTTCATATTGCCCCTATTTTAATGTCATAAATCACTGCATTTTTTATGGAGCTTGACTCAGTTTATCGAGTGCTAAATTCAGCTTCTCATTGACCTGCATTTCTGTATATGAAAATAACAGTGGAAAATTCAAAAGAGCATCTAATCATCTGCAGGTAGGTACTGATTAACAAATGCTACATGTCCAATAAGTACAGATTTTATTACAATACAATATCATAACCTCCAAATCAAAAACAGACATGTTTTTCCTGCTGTTACTGACCAGTTTTTTTTTTTGGAAGTTTTGTGTACTTTTCCAGTACTTATCCTGTTAACGACAAGGAAATGATGATAAAAAAGAGAAACTATATTATTGTTCATTGCTTTTTATTGAACACAGAGGTCATGTACCAAAGCTGATTCCATGAAACGTTAAAGCCCCCTCATCTTGAGTTTGTAGGCCAAATCAATAGTAAGAAATCTGTTAAAACATACAGTATTAGATAAGCCAATGAGAAAAAGTAAGTAAACATATTAAAGACTATTTTTCTTCCATTTAATCCAATATGAAACAAGACAAATGTATGCCATTATGTAACATATTTTCTTTGTGTTAATAACTATAAGATACTTTAAATGTCAAAACACATATATATCTTATATAACAGTAGGATCCTATTTTCTGATATTTTCACAAATATATTAATTGACATTACCAATATGCTTTACAATTCAAGTTCACTTCCTTAAGATTAGCAATTATAAGAATTAGATATTAAATAATCAGCATTAGTTCATCCTTTCAAACAATAAGTGAACTGTAAGGATTATGTATCAATAATAATATTAAAAGATGATGAAAGGCAACAGATATTATTTACATACAATCTATTAATTATTTTAAATTTTTGAATTATCACTATATATTTAGAATCTTAATTTACCCTCAAGACACAAATGCCCTCAAGATTATATTTTCACTATTATAAGTATTAAATATAGCACAACAAAAGCAGTCACATTGTCTATTTATAATGGATCACTAGTGCCCCCTTCTGACACAAAGAGGAAATATCAAAGTTTTGTAGAATACACTTGATGTTATGTGCTAATACCTAGAGATTCCTTCCAGTTATGTGTTATTTTTAATGCAGGAAACCTCTTAAGACACTAGTTATAAACTGACCAGCCTTGCATTCACAATGCTAAGCACTTTCACATTACTAAACTACATTGTAAAAGGAAAGAAAAAGATAAATATGAAAAATTAGGTAATGTACTACTAAAAATATATCAATAACGTTGCATTTTTGAGTCTGTCATCTTGTAGTATAACTTTTTTAATTCGTCTCAATTTGTATTGGGTTTGGGTTTTTTTAAAATAATGGAAACACTTTGTGTATGTACATGGGAAAAAATGAAGTGGAACTACAATCCAGAATTAATCATGTTGAATGTCATATTGCTAGGTTTGTACAGAGCTGGTGCTGAGAAGAATAAAGACACGCTCATTCATTATAGCCCCTTCTCTTTGACTTAATATAAAGGGCAAAAGGCAGGATGACAGATTTTAAAGATATTGTCTGCAGCATTGATTGCACTACATTGAAGCCTTTTTTGTAGCTGCACCTCGATGCTGTTTTGTGTGAAAGCTGTATGTTCATTCCTTGCATTATTTGATATTACTTATTCCTTCTTTTGGATTAGGATTATTTCCAAGTAGTTACCAAACTGAGGTATTAATTCATTTATTAAAATAGTAAAGAAAATATGTCCTTTTATGAAAATTAGGGAAAAAAAATGTTTCTTCCTAATTTGAAAAAAACATTTATTTTCTCATGAAGACATTAAAAGAGTATTTTTAAAATGTTTCAGTATCATGACCTGGCTTCTTTTTTATTATTATTATTTATATATAATTATACACTATATTAAAGTTCTAGGACCTTCTGTAAAAATATCACAAACAAATCAACAGCAGATTTCAGGGATACCAAGAGCGTCGTGGTACTTTTTTGGGAGCTTTTTGTGCAAAGCTGGTCCATAGTCCTTGAGATTACACCAGGAAGAAATTACTGCTGCAGTCAGAAGTGTTGACTTAAAAACAGGATCTTAATATGCTTGAAAGCTAATATTTATTGAATCTAAGCATATGTTTTGGCTGTGAAGTGCCTTTCTCAAATATTTTCATAATAATTCTTTGGAGAGATAATGCTCTCTTTTAATTTGATGTTTCCTCTTTCTGCATCTGGGTCTGAACATATTCCCTCTCACCATAATCACTTCACACACAAATATCAAGAGATTCATTTTTCTGACATAGCACACTAGCTTCTGCTAACTCTTGCACTAAATATATTTGGATCTGTGGTTTATGTCACAAATTTTAAGAGGCTGATTTCACGAAATATGGCAAAAGTAGAAGCTATAGATTTCTCCAACAACTGCAGATAAAAGTTTGTGCTTTTTTTGACAGAAATCAGAAGTAAGTGTTTGTCATTTATCAAAATCTTGCCTTCTTCAATCAGAAATTTTACCTTACCTATACTATAAAGCATGTAAGTTCTCTGACAAATCACATTTTTTCAGGTAAATCAAAAATATGAAATACCTATGTTGTACATGCATTACTCAAATTCACCATTTTCATTTATTGGCTGTGTCTCCTTATTTGTTATTATACTGAGATTACAGAAAATGCAAAAGATTTTAAAAAAAGATGTATTTTAAATAAGAAATTCTAGTTTGGAAAATTTTCTCTGCAAAAAAACAATTGCATTCAGCAACTGCCTTGCTTCATCTTCTTCATGAGCATTCCCACTTACATTTCTAAATCAACTCCAACATTTTTAAGACTACATGACTGACACATTCTGGAGATTGGATATTTTTGTACTTAGCTACATCACTTCCATTACTCCTGAAAAGAGGATGCTGGTGGGGAGATACAATTTCAAGACAGAAAATATCATATTAACCAGCAACAGGTGACCAAGCTGTCTGAGCTTGTCAGCTGAGCTTGACCTTTGAATTGTCATAAAGTATGAACACTAAAGGGAATCAGTTTTTTACAGTCAAAAGATGCAGAGGGAGCAACACAGAGAGGAGTGTAACAATATATTGTGAGTTTTCTGTTTCAGAGACATACTGTCCTTCCAGTCTTGCATGAGGCACAAGGCTGTAAATCAGATATATGTCTACCATTCACCTAATAAACAGTTATACTGGAAAAATGCTGTGGCTTAGGAAAATAAGTTGTTTTTTTTTTTTTTTTTAATTAAATAGCCTGGGATGAATTCAAGAAAACAGTTTAGATGAAATTGTGCCAAAGAGGTTCTTCCAAAGCAGATTTTTGTATATACAATTACAAAGAAATACTCTAAATGTTGCATATTTCTTAAAAATATCACTTTATGTTCTCTGTCTTGGCTGAACTTCCTAGTGTGTAGCACTGTAATTTTTAAGTCTAATTTTAAAACTGATTGAAAAAAAAAAAACTCTAACAGTGATTGCAGCAATTTGCCAAGAGTAAATGAAAATAGAGTTGCAGTAAATAAAACTAGATGATAACATATTATTGCAAGGATCAGTGATCAGCATGCACTATTGTGAGAGACCATATAATAACCAATTAATCTTTTTTTTTTTTCATTAAAACAATAGCATGGCAAACTTATATAACCTGTTTCTATTTATAACCATCATTTAATTTTGTTTCCTCTGGAAAAAAAACAAGAGTCCAAGCAATAACCTCTTCAGGAAAAAATAAAGAATCATAAACCAAACAGAAGAATCATTCAGAAATGGCTCTTCACAAACTCTTCAAAAGGGCTTTGAGGTACGAGACAGCAAATGACTTCTTATGTAGGAATAAGACTGTAGCAGGAAAAAAAAAGATAACACAAAATAGAGTGCCATATCAGCATGTGGGTCGCACACTGGGACCACAACACATCTGATAGATCTTAGCACTCACACACAATGTAAATTTCAGCTTTGTAATTCATACCTACTTGACTGCTGGGGAGCTGGGAGTCCATGGACATGGGTGTTCAGCACATGGCAGGCTCACTTCTGGTTTTACATGGTCACCACCACTGCTTTGGCTTCTCAGTGTCCATGCTGCTAGGAGAGATTAAGATCACAGTCACTACATGCTTAAAATTTGATTTGCACCTTATGTTCAGAAAGAACATTTTTAGTGAATCTTGCCTTATCTACTTTCTATAGAAAATGCTTACATGTAATGGTTCATGCAATGTGTGGTCCATCTTGGTAAACCACAAAGGTAGAAAGAAAGAAAGGCAGATTTCTTTGAGGTAGAGTTTCATAAAACCAAGAAGTAGCAGGACCTTCTCTACCAGCTAAACCTTATCCAGGCTCTTCCATTCTAATTCATCCTTTCCATATATCACATGTTCACCAGCAGCAGCTCACCTTAGGCAAAAGAGTTTTATCCACCAGTATTTATCCATCTGGAAGAAGATGGTCCCAAAATGAGAGAAAGTTAAGGCCAAAAATTCCCCAGAATTCACAGGTCAGGGAAGCTAATGCAAATGAATCCAAGTTTATATTATTCTGTCCTTATTGTGCTGTCCCTGGCCTACACAGTCTATGCCATGGCAATTAGTCTGCGTGCAATGCCTCCAAGTGGGAGTACAGATTTGCTTTGGCTGACATCAATGGAGTGTTCAGAGGAGTCAGAATTTACTTCTTTCTGCTTATCAGCCAATGTCTGACAACATGGCTCCATCCTCTCCCACCATCTTTGTCCAAAGTTGAATAGTTTTTAGGATTTTTTCACACAATGGCCTCAGCTTTCTCGTATCTTCCTGTGCAAAGAGTTGTATTCCTGAAAAGAAATTGGGAAAGGATGAAAAGGCTGGATTAGCAAACTAGGAAATTAGTAACATAAGGAGAGAAAAGTAACAACTAATTTGTTAGGGGGGAAAGACCCCCTTGCGTCGCCTTGAGCAAGCTTCAAGCTCAAATTCTTCTAGCTCTGAACTGTATACTTCCTGCAAATAGATCTCCTTCACTGAAGATCCCAGATGCCAGGGGACAGCCACACACATACCAATGCTTAGAGAGTTTTGCAAATTATAATTGTTCACATGAAAGTGGCACTCACTAACCTGATTTTGGTAGCTGTAATTCAAGCTATGCATTCGCACGATCAGTGGTTGTACACAGGAAGATGCTGTAACTGGCTATGACTTTTCAGGTGGAGTTTAAGATTTTATAGGGAAAACTAAGATGTAGATTCCATTATAGTTCTTTAGAAGTTCACCCCCTTTCTTACAATCTTCAAACTTCCTCGCCTTTATGACAGACCACAAGGATACAGCAGAAGTAAAAGCTCAGTGTAGCTTTTGAAGTTCTCACTCTGTGCCTAGTGAACAGGAAAAACGAACAGCACTCAAGCTGCTGCACTGAAGATAATATCTCTTCATTATCCCAGACAAATTTTAGCAACACTGTTCCCAAAACAAAAGAGATGACTGGCTGAAAAGATATTGGGAACTCAAAATCTTTAGCTTGAAGAACTGTTGCAGTCTGTGTATTGTTTTGCAGTTGGAAATGTGCAACTGACAGTAGAAATTTGTATGTGTCTGTGTATGTCTGCTGTGTGTGAAGTCTAGAGGGATTATTCCATGTTAATGAGAGACAAGGAATTCCTCTAGCAACATCTTGTCTAAGTGAGAATCACATAATTTAAAGCTGGCCAGTGGCAGTTTTAACTTACATACCATTTTCAGAATTGTCTTTTTTTTCTACTTTTTTGAGGAAAGAAAAGCTAAAACCATACTCGGTTTTGCTAGCCCCTTCTATTTTGCAAGTCCACTAACCATTCTACAAAATAGAGTTGCATCCTTAAATCCTGAAAGTGGAGTGCATGCTATTTCCTTAATGAACAAATACTGATTTTGCAGAATGAAACTGGTAATCCTACACAATGCTTCCCCCAGGTCTATTAAATTATGTTCCGGGCTATACAGTCTGTAAATCACAGCAGAATATGCTTCTGGAGTCTGTATTCTTACTCTTCTCTGACTCCCTTCTGTTTTTTTTACTGTAAAGCAGTGTGGAAAGGGACATTTTCAATAAAGAGCAGTTGTTTCATTCATTTATTTGTTTTAGTCTTCCTAGCCATTGGAGAATGTGATAAGTCTTCCAGTTTATTTTCTAAAATCTGTTAATAAATATAGACTAAAATACAGGGCCTTTCTGTCTGCAACCACTCAATCTGTCAGAATTTCCTTCTCTCACCATGCAGTAAAGTCTGTAATTCGTAACACTTTATAATAGCTTAATTTACAATTTCTGCCATTTTACAAAGCAATTACTTAACAGTAACTCATCGAGTGTCCAAAACTGAAGCTGCAGAAGAGCTAGCTCTAATTCTGGACAAAGCTCTTGCTTTAGGTGAAATTTTTCAGCTTGGGCATTGGTTCAGAAATCCCCATCTAGGCTAGGCATGGATATAACACATGGCTGCAATTTTTACACAGTAAAATGTGTCACTGAGAACATCTGTATATAAACATAATCTGTAAGACAACACACAAGATCTTTTTTTACTACAGTTTCAATTGGGTTTAAAATCTTTTTCATCACACCAGCACAAATAAATCTACTTTATAGTATTGCTGTTAAGAGGTGAAATGTGGAGTTAATGATACAGATTGACTATTCACAACCTTTCCATCCCTAAATTTCTTACCATCCCAAACACTGAAAAGGAAAGGTATAGAAAACTGTCTCAGTGTCACTGTTCAGCAGGTAATTAACAGGAAGATGGAGCCACCACAGAATTCCAAGAAAGCTACCCAATAACAAAAAGTAAGACTCTGTACAGATAAAGGCTTCTTTCTTTATTTGACCCTTGATGAGCATGTGTACAATATCCATAATTGTTGTGGCTTACTAAAGAACTTAGGAAAGGCAAAAAATATTTCCTGCAAAGATTTTGGGGTAGTATGAGGCAAGACTCTTTTTAAAATAGTACCATTAAAGGTTGGCTGGAGATTACAGCTGCAGAGATGCAAAAAAGCCTGTCCAAGACAGTATGTTGTTTAAAATTATAAAATCTCTATAGACTGATCCAGAGGTAGTGGGGTTTTTTTAGTTCCTGTAAAATAATTTAAATATTAAATAAACACTCAACATTTCATACTAACTACCATTTCTTTTATTCACAAAGTCATTTTAGTAGGTGGAGGGAGGGAGGGAGAGAGAAGCAAATCTTTTAAGCATTTTCTAGCTTGATGTGGGGGTGGAAAAAGAGGCTTGTAGAATCTGATAGTGACTGCCCCTTGAAAACAATAATTAGCTTGAGAAAAGCACAGCAGTTTCAGCTGTCAAAAGGCACTGAAATCCCAATGTCACCAGTTTGATCAGCTCATTGATAAGATATGCAAAGACCTGTTCTGAAATGAAGGAGCAGCAGTGATAGGGATCAGCATGTTTGTACTATGTCAGTTTTAGGCAGTGAAAAAATATGATGATTGTCAAATTTGAAGAAGTAAAAATATATCCCAGAACTTAAACAGAGAGAGTTATAGTTCTAAGGATTATGCCTTAGCTAAGCCTCGCCTTTCACTTTTCTGAAAGAATAAACAAAATACAGGCTAGAAACAATTCATGAGCAAAAGAAAAGAAGAAAAAAGTAGGACAAAAATCTTTGTAAACTGATCTCACTATCCAACTCGACATAAAAAATTAGTAACTATGCACAATAAATTTTCCTTTAAGTTACTAATAGAAGAAGGAAAAAAAAAAAGAACATTCCAGCACCTCTTTATATTATTTTTATTTACTGGGAGACTTTTCTGGTGTTTTACAAATCAAGAAAGTCACAGTTTCTGCCACTGAAATTTTGTCACCTTTGCTAAAAATACCCTGTAGAGAGACTGCATATTCACTTAGGTTGAAGGTCAAAACTTCATTTTTTGTTTGTGTCTTTTGAAGAAAAGCAGATTTTTCTTAGTCAGCCAGTTTCCATTGGAAGCCGTGCATTTGTAAAATGGCTGGCTAAAGACTAGAAGCTCTTTGTGCAGAGTTCATAGTTTGCTGTATTTTTACAGCATGCTCAGCACACCAGAGACCTAGCCTGCTGGGTTAGGGCTAACCATGGCCAGTGCAATACAAGAAATATTTGGAAAATAAAACCAGGGTGGGAACGTGCTAAGGGGGATTGCAGAAAATAACTCTCCTGCTATCTTCCTACAGCCTCTGCATCTACAAACACACAGACATCCACAAATAAAATCTGATGTATAAATCTGTATCCCCAGCTGCTGGAAAACCATCATCAATATTCTTACTTTGGAAAACGAACCCTCAAAGAACACCGTCTACTAGCAGTGCCTACCAGCCTGTCATTTCTGCTTTTTAGGGGGAAGAAAAAAACTTTACTGTAATATTAGAGGAAGAAAAGGTGGTTCTTGGCTTTCTTTGCAGGGGTGTGAATGATCGGGAGCAATCATAATAGCAATAACCCTCCGCCGGCAGCTGACTGTCTTACTCTAATCTACTTTATGTACAGCACTCACAACAATGTACGGAATTTAAAAGGCCGCAGGCCCAGCTATGCACAATAACCCATACACACAGGGTGTTGCTTTGATTATATAGATTATATAGAAACTTTGTTTCTACGGAGCTGAAATAAGAGCTATCTTTTCTGGGAATCAGAAGCATTTGCTGTTTCTGTTTCCACATAGAAAAGAAATACAAATGCAACACAGGCAATAATAGCTGATCAAATGGTACTTTTTGATCTAAAAGGAACATAAATTAATTCAAGAACCATGCCATTTAGAAGACTTGATGCCTTCTGCATTGAATCAGGTCAAGCGGTTGAACTACTACTTTCCTGACACATACAAAATTTTAAAATGTCAAGAAACCACACTGGATACTTTTTAGTGATTTTCAATGCATTTCTCTGAAACACAACACACATATAATTTCCTTACTACAATTTTAAAACATGCTTAAAACTTTGCTTCCAAATATAGGTATTTGCAGGCAGTGACGAAATTTAAGAAAAAATGTTCATTCATACAAAACTAAATATATATTTTTTGTGAAAAATAGCCACAACCCTGACCTTTTCTCAGTCAGTTGGATTTTTGCCAAAATACAAGTAGATTAAAATACAAGATTAAAAGATATTCCAAGATATTTCTACAATAACTCTCCTAAACTTGAATTTTCCTTTCTACATCTAGTACCAAACACACAACCTATAAACAATTAAATAGGTAAACAAGTTTTTAACTGTTTTTTTCTTTTTTCTCCTTAAAGGAAAAACAAAAGTTGCATTATTACCTCTGATATAGACTATTTCAATTGCATAACTTCTTGCACTCAAAGTCCAGTGCATTAAGTGAAATGTTATTCAGTTAAATTACAGAATCTCTGGAAAGGCACTAAATCATTCCAATGGAAATTTCAATTATTAGGAAAACCTAGATTGTAATTATTTTTAGCTAATTGGATAAGAAAATATTTTTTAACTCCATATTTGAGAAGGTGAATCTATAATATTCCTGCAATGTCCCTTGGTTTTAAAATTATTATTCAGCCATAGTCCTTTGATGTGTGTTTTTCCCTCAATCCATGCTCCAACAATTCTGTCATACAGAGAACTGAAAATTAAGTTATTCTCACCAGCAATACTCCCCCACAAAGAATCTATCAAACCACAGATATAAACCTCAGAACAATCCCTGCCAGGTTTCTCATGCAAATGATGCAGAAAAACTTACAAGGGCACTTTAAGATATTGAGAACCCTTCAATACAACCCAGTATAATAACTTTTACTTGCTAATTTCTATGGGTCAGTTGCAAAGGAATAGGCCTGTCAATCTTTTTCAGATGTAGCAGAATTTGTCTGTCTGCAAACAGGGATGCTTTGTTGTTGCCATAGATACTAATCCTCCACTTTCCTTCTGTTGACACAGCTAGTCACACTCTAAACTACCTGATCACACTTTTAATAGGCAGCTGACTCCAGTACCATAAAATGCTTAAATCAAGTTCACAACACTTGATGCATCCACTGTTGCATTAAAAAAAGAACAAAAAAAAAATTAAAATAAAACATTGTTTAAGGATAATTCTACTACTCTTGTCAAAAAAAGTAAATTGTATAGGAATAGTGCCTGTCTAACCATGTCTTTGCTCGAGTTTCAACTTAATTATATTAATCTAAGTGAATAAATTGTTATAATAGAGAACACATCATTTTGAAACCTCTCTTTATTTATATCTCATGTTTCCTTTAAACACTAATTGCTTAAACATGCAAAATAGTATAACAGTTACACAGGAAGTAATTTTTGCTTCTTTTCACAGAATTCAGTACATTATTTAAATTTCGAATTTTGAACCTGACAATAAAACAAATGTTGAAGTGACTCACTCCCAGCAAAACAGCTGAAAAAGACAATTTTCATTTGGATGACTTCAAATTTTGTGATGTTTTAATAAATATTCTAAAATTAAATTTGCTTCAAATTCTATTCATACCTCTTCAGCTTGTAAATCAAATAGTCAGAAGGAAGCCTTTTCCTCTAAAAAGCAAAAGGAAAGAAAAAAGAAAATTAAAGACAAGTTCAATACATTTTCTTTTATCTGGGTTCAAATAATTTTACATTATTTTCTTTCATTATTCATTGCTTCAATAGAAAGTGAAAGGGATAAAAACAACAAAATGAAAGTGCATTAAAATGAACAATTTAAGTTAAATGATTGTTAAGTACTACATAACCCAAAACACAGGCTTTTCCTGAAAACTGTGCCAAATAGATAAGCTTAGAAATCTCATGAATTTTAACAAAAGTTGCTATTATTGCAAAGTGTAGGTATTTTGCAGTGTTGCTACATACACAAATACACAGAGGTGCACAAATATGGACTAATAGAGTTTCACAAATAGTTACAGGAAGAGGAAGGAGGGAAGGAAGGAGGGAAGATGATGGAAGGAGGGAAGGAAGGAGGGAAGATGATGGAAGGAGGGAAGATGGAGGGAGGGAAGATGGAGGGAGGGAGGGAGGGAGGGAGGGAGGGAGGGAGGGAGGAAGGAAGGAAGGAAGGAAGGAAGGAAGGAAGGAAGGAAGGAAGGAAGGAAGGAAGGAAGGAAGGAAGGAAGGAAGGAAGGAAGGAAGGAAGGAAGGAAGGAAGGAAGGAAGGAAGGAAGGAAGGAAGGAAGGAAGGAATGTATTAACAAATCACCTTGGAATTTATTTTACAGAATAAGAAATTTGCAAAAATGAGGATTTAAAATCTATACCAACACTCTTCATATGGATATTCACAAATAAAACTATAGATACCAATTCTGTATGTACCCATATCTACTTACACGTCTCTAGCAGCTCACACAGTTCTACCTTCCATTCTTAGATGCAGTCAGAGGACATAGGACAGAGCCACCAATACCTACATTATAAAATTTCTAAATTTCAGAATTTAAACACAGTTTTTCCAGTAAATTAAATAGATATATAGTATAATAATTTCCACATAGTTTACAAAATTCTGAAGTATTCACAGTTTTCATGTGCACTGAGTAACACTTAACCCTTTTCCAATTTTCTTCAATCCACAGGGTATACACAGGGAATGCTAGCGTGAACATACGTATGAACACATAACACAACTCTGCATCCTCATTCAATTACCAGCTATGGAACTGGGAAAAGCTCTAATAGGGTACCAGCAATTGTACTTTGTAGAGGAGATGAACACACTGCAGAATCAAAACTTGTGCTTTTCACCTTGAAACTTTAAGGGCATGTAGGCTTTCAGACTGCAGAATAGATTTACAGCTGTGAAGAAGCAATACCTGTTTTAAATCACTACATAGGATACCATACAAAGAGGAAGTCTGCAGAGAGAGTAAGTTCTGGCACTTTAAGCTATTCTTATCTCACAAGCACATGAATTTTACAATCTTTTTCTTTAGGCAGGAGAGCTAGTGAAAGAAGGCCATGTCTGTTATCATTGCCCATCTTTTAGCTGCACAATTAAGGCCAGAGCTTTTAAATTCCTTATTTGTTCTAAAATTCAGTTGTGCAACATCACAATCAAAATGTCAGCAGCCACTTAAATTTTATTCAGAAAAATGTTTCTACGTCAGTTATCAGTAACAGACCTAAGAATAAGATAAGAAAGTGAGCCATTTTCTAAAGAATCCTTACGAAAAGCAAGGTTTTCTGTTTGTCTCACACCTTTGACAGCACTCAGCATTTGTTCTTGTCAGCATCAACAACATTATGATTTTTTGTACAGTATTGAACTTAGCATTGTACACAGAGACACAAAACTTCTACCTTCAGATGAAGACACATTTATCATTAGCTTTTCCAAAGATACAGGGAGTCATAGCATTTCCTTGACCTTAAAAAAAGCCCTGCATTTACATTACTACTCTTCTTTTTCTGGAAAGTGAGCTGGTTTTACTACCTATGTGATAAGTGGTACAGACTAAACTAAATCATAAACAGGCCAATTAGGATCAGTCTTGAGTTTTGGGTGTCAGTTACAATTATAATTTTTTGCATTCAGCTGTACCTGACTATTCCATTCCTTGAATAATTCCAAAAGAAAATTAATAGGCTTACCCACTGAATAAATTATATGTTAAACACAAAGTTAAACAATGGGAAATTTTCTTCATATTTCAGTTGGAAATCATGTCTCCATTATGTTTTTTTTTTCCCATATAACCTTGTTTGTTGTGGTATATATACTTTCCTTCACTGAAGCAGCACAGGAAAATGAAGATGTCAGATTGTCTGTAAAGCCAGTTTTGCCCATGAAGGTCAAATGCAACTCCAAATACTCTAACATGGCCCCCAGCAGTCTAGTGTGTGAACAAGTTTTAGGATATTAATTCCTAAACTCAAACTAGGAGACCAGTTAATCTTAGAGCACACTTCAAGAAGATGGCTTCATCCTACCTGGATATTTTAGTGGGCCACTATTCTAGGAATTACTATTTCTTAAGCAGTGCAGGCAACACTAAACATACATGCAAAAACTGTCATTTTACTCAATCCTTTGTGCAAATTGAAAAAATAATGTAATTTTTCTGTTTTAGAGGATTTATAGGAAATTCAGTCAATTAAGGAGGTCTAATAAAAAAAATAAAATAAAAAAAAAGCAAACACAAGGAAAAAAACCCTTTAAATTATCAAATTTTTTTACAATGCCTTTGGAACCAGTTCCCCAAAATAATACATTACCGGAATTGTTTTCTTTTCCTTCACTTCTGTTTCACTGGTAAAGATGATCTATGACAGATCAATTTCCTACTGTTTCCAAACATTTTTCTTCCAGGCTGCACATTGCAACTTCCCACTTTCAACAAAAGAAAGGATTTAGAGATCAAGGAATATTAATTTTATACCAAAGTCAATGCCATATATCCTAAGTGTGCATCAAACAACAGAACTTAATTTACCATCATGCACAGGAGATAATTAAGGACAAACCTTTCTGTAAGAACTGCTGTTCAGAAACAGAAAATAGGCCAAGTAGGCCAAAACCAAATTAATAAGACTGCTAGATTAACTATTAATGAAAAATGGAAAAGCTGATCCATCAAAAATTAATATAAATACAAAAGTCATATTCATTCACTTTATTTCAATTCAGTGTTTCCCCTATCAATTTTTCTCGAAGGCATCTCACTCCAGCATGTAACCTATTTTCCTATGTTCTTCATGCTTTGCTTGGTTGTAAAATAACTACCATGAACAATTCTAATTGCCACAGAGACTCAAAAGTATTTATAGGTCTTTATTAATATAATTAAATTCTAAAAGTGCTTGTGAGGTAACCTTCAAAATACAAAAAAATTAATTGCACTCCATCTTTCTTTGCACTCCATGTGATGCTTTGTGTATCACAAAGGCCCTAGATCATGGTATAGATTGTCAATCATATATTGAAGATTTATTTGTATTTTTTCTGTTCTGATGTAAAGAATTGTTTAAAATACGTTGCTTCTGTAAAAATGTAGTAGTAATAGTAGTAGTAGTATTAATACTAGTAGTAGTAGTCAGTATATTTTTTTTCCATAAAAATGGAGATACCACCCTAAATTAAAGAAAACTCCTTGCTTCTGGGTAGAGAGAGACTGAGGGTGGAAAGAGTGTATGAAGGGGTTTTCATTGGTCTTTTGGTTCTTTGTACTTTGAAATAGATTTTGTTCCCAAAAATATTACAGAACTATATCCTGCTGCTAATAAATAATAGGATGCATTTTGTCTATTGTCCAAAACACCTGCTTTTGTCACTCTTAGTCCTGAGTACTATTTTATTTCAAAATTAGAGCAGTATTTTTGCTGTGTTAATAAATGGCAGATCAGAATTGGTTTTAATTTATTAGCTGCATTTAGAGGTCTGTTCCTCTAAAACGTATTTTTAAATGTGGAATTTTTCAGCTTTTGTGACAATCCTCTCCCATTCAAAAATAAATCAAAACGGTTAATATATAAAAGTTCAAGATAGGTGAGATTTCAAAGACTAATCCATGGGAAAAATAAAACAGAGTATCAAAAAACCATTTACGCAATTCTACTAGGTTTTGGGATAGGAAGAGTAATACAAAGGATGAGTGTGATGGTGAAGTCTGGAAAGTTACTTAAATGCTTTTCAAACCTACTTTAGACCTGGCTATGAATATGCTATGAATCCATTGTTCAAGAAAGATATTCTTCCCGACAAAATAAATGAAATCTGTCTTGATTGACAGCTATGACAAAAAGTTCTCCTTGGCATCTGTGGGACCAGGATTTTTCTATAGGGATCTGCCCTGCTTCTTATTTCCTATCAGTTCAAGAAAGAATTGGCCTTATAGTTAGTTGCTTTGGCATGAAATGGAATGGTATTTACCCCCAGAAAGGATCTGCATTAATCATATTTGGCTGGATGTGAAGACATTCGCCTACACTATGAACAGTTTTATGTGAGATAACGAAAGACTTTTGTACCAGATCATTATATCTCCCTGATCATGACACAACTTGCCAAAACAATTTTGATGAAATAACATGAGTATGAATTAATGACTTTTCATTAATATCATAAAATGCAGGGTTTTCCTGTTATATGAGCAATAATGAGACAGAAGTTTAAGCTAGTAAACTAACTGAATATGAAGATCAGAGGAGGACAATATTGATGAATTAAAGATTTTAGATTGGTTTTTCACACTGTAAAACACTTTGCACTGATTATAACATAAAATTGTTATGCCTAAAGAGATGCATCTTACTGAAGTTGTTTATATGAGTGGTATATTTCACATTTGCAGCACACCTGATAAGTTGACCTAATAAGGTGGACATTTGTATAAGTGTGTCCTTTCTGTGCCAGCCTAAGGACAGCTGTGTCACAACAGTAGTGTCTGACTACTAATAATGAACAGATTCATTTACAGCACAAAGCATTTGAAAAGGTCGATATCTATATGGATGTATTTGTAAGAAATCTGCTCCCTCTGTTTGCATCCATTCATTGGGGTTGGCAGATAGCCTCAAAATTTAATATTGTTTCTGTGTGAATAGACAGCATTCCTGATTAGCAGTTTAACATCTGAGGCTATACCACTATCATCACCCCTCCTACTGACAAAAATAATGTCTGAAAATCAAGGATAGTTTTATTTTCCAGGAAAAAAGACTGATTCAATACTTTTAAAGGATTATTTTTGCATCTGGTGAATTAATAAATTCCTTTACTGATGTATTTGTAGATTTATATTAGTTTGTATATAAAATGTAGAGCTCTGATTAGCATGCAGACAATCTTTAGCTGTATTTCTCCTGACTGTAGTAAACTTCCAGATTCCTTTATATGCCTTTAATACTTGTTACTTTGTAGAAATATGCATGTATGTACAAACACTAACAGCTTTACAGTGAAGCAAGGATTAAAGAGGCTTTATCCTTTTATCTTTTTCATCATTATCAGCCACATGGTATGATCTCCTGTATTACATGAAAAAGAGCAACCCCTGCATTTATATTATGGTAGTATACTCTTGTTATGTGTACCTAGAGATATATTAAATAAACATAGCACTTCTGTTTATTAGTTCTTTATGTATCATTAATACTGCAACTGGAAAAAAAAAAAAGAAAAAAAGAAGCTGCTTTAGAAAGTTAGAAAGTTAGAAAGTTTGGCTGGCAGCATGTTCATATAGTTACATGCCAAATCTTTGCTGCATAGCTGGAGATCACCTCAGATGACCAATAGCCTTTCCACACAAACCTAAAAAAAAAGGCAGGTCCACACTGTAAAACTCCCTTTGGGTACACAAAGAAGAGCATTATAAAGTCTGGATTCAGACTTAGGTTAAATTAGTTGAAGGCCACTAAATAGCTTTGGGTGTATTTATTACATTTTTTTCACCACTGGCATGAAAGTAAAATGGTCTTAGAACAAGGAATAAGCTGGACTCAGGCCTTTTTTGGTTTCCAAATGTGATTTGGGCCAACAAGAAAAAAAACCTGCAAGACAAAAAATAACAGAGACCCAAACCAAAATAAAAAGTTTGTGCTCCAGTTCCACAGATGAGCTGAAGTCCTTCCTGCTGGTGGCAAAAAACGGCTACACAGTCGCACAATGAATCTACCTTATACAATATCTCTAAAAGTCCTAAGTAGCACACTGCTGGGTTAGAACTGATGGGGATACTTCTCCAAAAATTTTCTATCCTTTCTGCTCCTAAAGCTTCTTATAAGTTTCCATAACAAATTTCATTGCTGTTGTTGTTGTTGTTGTTGCTGTTTCTTCAGTCTTCTAATATAATTTTTAAAAAATCTTATTCATATGCATGGAGTTTTACATACCTAAAGTATACTCCACAGAGAGAATGCTAATATCCAGCCAAAAAGGTACATAGGTTACAGTCACAACTTACACAGTTGGGAATCTTCAGGCAGAATAAGGCAGAACACAAATTCATCAAGATGAAAACAATTGTGTGAAATGATGCAATTCCACTGGCTTTTAATACTATAAAATCTTCTGAAGTGGAAAAAGTCAGAATCTTAAACTAGCTCTGTAAACTCTTATTTGTGTTGAGTTTTCCCAAAACAGGAATAATTACATATTATTCCTGTTATTACATATTAATCCTGTTATTAACAGCAATAATTACATATTACAAATATGTAATTATGGAGTTAAAGTCAGAACTTGTTTGGTTTCAAAAATGAACTAAATTCAAGCAACTTTTTGGAATGGAGTTACTAGCAAGAATGGTCACCTGCTTGTAGATAGACAGTGATGCTGCTGCAGCTGCTTCTATTCATTATACTGTATTTCATGTTTTCTTCACTGTCAACCTTTTATAGCTTGAATCAGCCATGTTAGGGAAGGACTTAAGTGCTGCAGAAGCACATTTCTGAGCTACTCTGGGCTTCCAGCTATGCACATGAGGGCAAAATCTGTCCTAATGAATCACAGGAGAATTTACTGAAAGAATTCCTCTGTTTTCCTCTCCTGGTTTCATTTCTTCTGTTTCCTCACTTATCAAATGAAGCAATAGCTTTCTTCCATAACTTTGGTAGCGAGTTAATTCCCAAGATTCCCACTTTGATACTTCCAAGTTCCTGGGAACTCACATTCCTGCCAAGAGCAAAACCATTTAGTAAATCTCTAAGAGCTTTTGTAAATAGGATGCCACACAGCAGATTAATCAGACATTCAAAGCAAATAGCTGAGAGGTTTGGTAAACAAGATTTATCATAAAAGCAGACTGTTGAGAGATATACACACACAAATATACATATATACATATATATATGTATATATATATATATATAGATATATGTATATGTGTATATATATATATATGCACTTGCATTACAGCCAGGAAGCTATTCATGCCTGGGACAACTGCATTATTAGTCACAGCACTGTGACCTCTCACCCCAAGTGATAAAGTACACAGGTCAGAATTGACAATACATACTCATGGCTGATCATGGCTGCCAGTTATTGATCCAAACAGGGGGGAAAAAGAAAACTTTGCAGGAAAAAATATTGCTCTGAGTTACAAACATGCATTCTCCTGAGACTCAGCAACTCTCTGCGTTTTTCCCACTGGAGCTGGAAAGCAAAAAGTGAGTTCAGCCAGTATTTAATATCACATGAATGTGGTGTTTAATCAATACTATTCTGCTTTTGTTCCACGATGTGGAAAGCAGTGTCTATTCATTCAGTAAAGGTTAATGCTAAGGGTCAAGTGATTTCACACTCTCTGTAGGATCCACAACATTTCAGTAGTTCAGATGCCTTGGACAATGATGACTCAGTTGGACTGATTTATTGCCACTCTAAGGTCCTGCTTAATACTAAAGTGCTATCTTATGATAATACCTCAGAAAATAGCACTGATAAAAAAAGAGGCTATAATTACCTACATTTTGAAGTAATGTCTTCATCTCTAACATCCGATAAAGATGTAAGGTCCATTTAAAATGATATGCTCCTTTTATTAGCAAGTCAGTTAAATCAGCTATTATCAGTGTTCTCTGGTTTATGAAATGCTATCTATGCAAAAGGAATCTGGCTGATGTATTTAGAAAAATGCAAATTGCAAGCAAATCTAATACTGTACCTCATTTAACATACATTTTAATGTATGTTAAAGGTCTACCTGCCCAAAAAAAAAAAAATACTCTTCTAAGAAGACTGATTAATAAGCTGAAAAAGGGGGGAATTTTTAAGACAATGTAGAATAAAAATATAATAATCACGGATATTCTAAATGGGCTTTAGTATGTGAGACCACATAAGAAATAGTATGTAAAATTCCTTGTATTTTTCTTCCTCTAAAATTTCTAACTTAATTGTAGATAGGCAAAAATAGGAAGACTACAAACTCCCCCTCAATATGATACACTGAAAGTGATATTAAGCGAGGTCATTGTCTAAATGAGAAAGCATTTGACTTTGTCAGGGGTTCTAATTTTGAACATGTTAGGATCCCTGCTTATTATTCAGCAATGTCTTATTCAAGATGTGTTTTATAAAATGAAAGAAGTTCAGATGTCACTAGGAAAATAGTGTGAGAAGAATTAATTGGAAGGCTTATCAGACAAAAGTAGTTTCAAATCTAAATCTATCTAATATATCATTGAATGATGAATATACCAATCAATTAGCAAAATAAAATAAATTCTGCAAATTTGACTGACGACATCCTAATATTATAAGTGGGACGATATTTGGAACTCCTTATTTTAGGTTGTAAGTATACAAAAATCCTTTATGTGAATTTTCAATGTCCTTCTCTCCCCCCAGTTACAGATATTTACAAATTTTTTTCATATTTGTTTTAAATAATGGTGTCATGCTTTCAATAACACTGTGGCAAATACAGAAGAAAGACATTTTAATGTGGAATAAAGGGGGAAAAAATCCTTCATGCTTACATCTGTGGGACCCTGTGTTGTCTCACAAAAAGTAATCAGAGCAAAATAAAGAAGACAAAATGTTCATTGCTATAGTTATTACAAATGGGCTAGTTTTTACAAAAAAATATACCTTACATGGCAACCATTTTCCTCTCTTTGATGGAATTAATTGTTACTGATAATATTAAATGTTTAGTCAGTAAATTTCTTTCCACTCTTTGCTCTATATAGGAAATGTCAAAAATAGCATAGAGGGCTAAGAATGATAATGAAATAATATTCTTAAAGACCAAAACAATCCCTCTTCCCACAAGACCCTGTGCATTATTTTACAGATTTGAAAAGCTCTAAATAGTTCACAGTTCTAGTCAACAGATTTATAATATCTTACATCTGTTGATTTTTTCCTCTCCCAACGTTTCAAAGTCACAATCTGAAATATAAACCCCTACCACCCTTCTAGTTAAAATTTCATACAGAAGTTTCAGTGGCAGTAGCTATCATACTTCAGAAATATTAAAAAAAAATCCAAAGATATCTGGAACAGAAAAATAAAAGTTTGCCAACTTAAAAATAACAGAAACTAAAAAAATAAGATTCTTTGTGTTAGAAAGTTTGTCTTTTCACTTATACAAGAAGCTTTTAAAAATTTATTTAAAATAAGAATGCCTTGTATTATCTCAGTTTGTGATAACAAAGATTTTGTCACACTAAATCAGAGCACTGCACCATTAAATTCAGAATCTTGCCCACAGGCCCCGTGGGTGCCCAGTCTATCAGACAACAGGAGCATGTGTGGAAAAATAAATATTCTTACTAACCTTGTTGAGTGTGAGTCTCCATCTTGAAGAAGGAGCTTTACTAATATATTTTTTTTCTACACAAATTAGTATTAGATATTTTTTGCCGCTAAAGCTTTACAAGTTAACATTCAGCAATTTTATATACAGAAGTGTACAAAATGCTGTCTTAATCCTAAATAATTTTGTCATGACTACATACAGGCCCAGATTATACATAATATAGAGCTCTGCCCAGAACAGGAATAGCTATATATATCTGCAATATCCCAAAATCATAATAAAGAATCACTTTTTGCATCACTTCGTGAAATAAGCAGGCTGGGAAATATGAAGATGGAAAAATTGGGCCAAAAACTGTTGCTAGAAAATTTAGCATAACTGTATGATTTAATAATTCAAATATTTCAGCTTTAATCCAACAACAGGACTGCAAATTCTTTACTGTTTGGACGTTGCATTGGAATTCTAGTACAGCAGGCATTTTGTAAATTAAGTTTTTAAAAGCAATAAGTTTTAGAAAGAAGAGAATGGCCATTTAGACCGAGATCCCTATAATACCTAGTAGGATACCAGGAATAAAAAAAATGCAGAAAAAGAAAAAAAGACATGCCTAAAATTAGACTTCTGAATCCATATTTAGGCAATTAAATAAAAGGCCTAATTATGAAGACTGCTAAGCAGCCAGGAGCACCTATTTTACTCGGTGTCATGCTATTGCAGTGAGGGCAGTGAACTAGCTGGCTCCTGAAAAATGTAGCTGAGTTTCCAGGCTAATTATGCAAAATGCTTGCTTTGTGACAGAGTGCAACATCAGTGAAATTTATACAAGCAGATTTAGCTGCCTTTTATTTACTGAGTGGTACAGAATGATTTTGGCTCTCCATTCATATGCAAGTTATATATGATATGAATGAACACATGAATCAATCACGGATAAAGTGTTTATTACAACTCCATTACTAGTTTTGATTTATGCTCTTCTATTCTATTTTCTTCCATTTGCATAACTTTTATTTTGTTTAATCTTCATCTATGCATGACTATGGGGTTTGGCAGGCACTTGAAGTTTAGTCATGTAAGATTATCAGAGCACAAGTAAATTAAAATATTACAGATACATTTTTTCCAAATATTACAAAATGTTACAATAATTATTTAAGAATTTAATTATTAGAAAACACAAGTACTCATTTCACATTACTATGCCACCTGAAAAAGACAGTCTAAAGAATGGGAAAATAAATATTATTCTATTATTAAATTATTATAGATTATTCTGTTTAAGAAATGGTACTAAATACATACATAAGAAAAAAACAAAACAAAGCAAAAACAAAACAAAAACAAACAAAAACAAACAAACAAACAAACAAACAAACCCAAGTAATCTGAATTCTGCTCCAACAACTAGTGTTTCTCTGCGGCTGTAGAGTACAAGACAGAAAAAGAAACCTGTTAGGAATCCGATTTCTTATTGGACAGGTTTCACTGGAACTGAAACACTCATTTGCAAGAAACTTAAAAAAAAAATCTCTTCTAAGTGAGGCTATCACCAAACCTTGACATGCAATCTTTTCTTCTAGAATTGTTGTTGTGCTTTCACTGAAGTGTGCAATGGATTTCATGCACTCAGGTGCAACCTGTTGAGAACACATATGTGCATCTCTAATCTCTTAAAATTTTCAATTTGAAGTCTCCAACTGCTTAAGGTTGACTTCTAGTGACCTAGAAGATTCAACAGCTAATGCCAGCATACATGCAAGTCTGGCATCCTAACCGAACCCATTGAGTGACTTTGGAAAGACAAGACAGTTTATGCTCCCAGCTGCACAACAATAGAGTAAATGTGGCTTTTCATATCACTATGAGTTGCAATGGACACCACAGCAGGCTGAAAGTAAGCTCTCAGATATTACTCAGGTGATATCATGCTATATAGCTCGTACAGTCAGAACTGAAACCAAGACAGATTAGCAAACCTAACCAAAAAAATCAGAGTAAAGAGTATACATTGCTTACCTTCTTATTTTCTTTCTTTCAATAATTTCTGCAAGCATTTATTTATTTGGGAAGTGCAGATCACCATGGAGGAGACTGTAGAAAAGAAGAATTTCACATTATTTTCAGCGCTAATGAAAATTCCCATCTAGTCTCAAAACTCTCATACCATTTTTAAAGTGCTATTATTTTCTTCACTGTCCACAATGTCTGAAACAGGAACTAATGAACCTGTAGGCCAAATCCCCTCCTTTATTCATAGTTTTAATACCATGTCTCTCAAGAATGTACCCAGGACTAGCTACACTGTATATGTCCAGCCTTTGCTCAGTTCCCCATAGTTTCAGTTGCTGTCCTCCTTCCATCCTGTTGGCCTTGACAAATCATCCCTCGAAGCATGGTACCTGTGGCTGTCCCCTCTCTGTTATACATAACAGGGTTCACTGGAGAGTGCAGCATCCTGAATCCTGACTTCAGGAATATTCAACAGCCTTGCAAATTTTCCTCACCTGTGAAGTAGAGGGGAAAAAATGCAACCTATGCATCTGTTTTACCATGCAGCCTTGGTCTGGTTTTAATATCTACAGTTTTTGAACTGAAATGTTATACAAATATGTCATTCTTTATGACAAAAGCCGAATAAGTGCAAATACTGTCATTAAACAGAAACTTAAGTCTGGGGTGTAGTGGGGAGATCAAATTACAGAGGCAGTAGCTATTGCTCAAGGAAAGCAAACATAAGCACTTTTTGTCTTAAAAGAGTCATGCCACTGCAGCACACCAGTTGGGTTACACTGATCTGGGTGCTACATAGCATAAATACTCCAAAACAGGTCTCCAGCAACTATCATTAAGCACAAAAACAGTGATTTCATGCCCAGACTGAAACAATACATTTTCTAGCTGCCGTGATAAATCTCTTATTTCTGCTGGAGCCTGGGCTTGCCTGACCACATTCTGCAAAAAAAGCCCCCAACTGCCCTTCTGAATGAGACACATGCACACAGTCTTTTTGATACAAAATGTATAGTTTTTAGATACCATTTTTTTACCTGTAATATACATACATGACCTATGAGTGAGGCTTCACAACTTCATTTCTTGAGTGTTATTATCAAATAACACATACTTAAACTAGATGACAAGAGGAACCAGAACTCTCTGTGAGTGAGTCAAACACAATGTGGTTTGTCTAGCTCGGAAAAAGAAGCCTTTAATCTTTACATGCACATTATTTGTTCTGCCATTGCACAGTGCCCACCATGGTGAGACCCTCATCTAGAGCTAGAGCAAACAGACAGTATAAAATAGAGTTGCTCCTGCCTCCTTTCATAACTGATGATTTATCATCTTCTCAGGCATCTAAATACTGTGCTTGCTCATAATTCTGACTGAAGAGCAAACGAGCATGTGGACAGCCTCCCTCCACAACCTCCCATCCCTCTTCCCACAGAGCTGTTCACATAATTTTTGAGAGGTCAGTCCAGTCAAAGTTACCCTAGCTTTGCTACAATTTCTGACAATACTGTAGCTTTTGGATGCCAGTGCAAACAAGCTGCCATCACAACCCCAGAATCAGGGAAGATTTTAAATTTCAGTCAACTTGGTCCTATTTGTTTGCCTTAGCTAAAGATGAGGAGTTGTCAAACTACACAATTTCCGTAGCTGTCAAGGATGTTTTTGAACATGCAAATCTGCAGTACATTTTATTGCAAACATTGCAAAAAGCTTTAAAACCAGGACGTATGAAATATGTATACTTTTTTTGGTTAAAAAAAAAATCTATCTCAGGATATAGGCCTTCAGCCTGCCTTTCAGTGTATTGCTGTCTCTTTTGTTTTGTAACCAAATAGAAACAATAAAGCATCAACAGCATTGTCAGCTCCTTCAATTTATCGTTTCAGCCTTTTATTATACATAGGCATGAAGAATGTTATTCTTACTCAGATTTTATTTTGCTTGGAAGCCTTGAAATTTTCTGATGATGTGATCTAATCTCATATACCAGGCCTAATTTACCCTATCAAGGAGGTATCCAAGAGAGGTGGGTATACAAGGCAGCTGCTTTTCTAACATCCTGAGGGATGATGAGCAGCCTGGACGGTACTGGGTTCATTTATCAGTTGTCAGATATGCACTGGTCTTCCTCACTTATGATCACACTGTCAACCCACAATCCAGAAAACATCTGATTATGGTGCGTGTAGCACCTTAAAAGTGAGTAAAAGATGTCAGCATCTTAGCACTTAATGCATGAGAAACTGTTTACAATAACTGGATAATTATAGCTAACTCTTTCCAACAGCCATCACCACTAATTAAAGTAAGTTCATTTGTGCAAACAAATATATTTAACATTAATGAATTTATAATAAAATGTTTTTTGGGAAATGTGTGTATAACCCCCAAATTAATTTAATTTCTGGGGTTTTGAAATAAACATGTATAAATGCATACAAAGTTTAAACTGATTTAGTTTACTTTAGGTGTCTCCTTCAGCTCTTTTACCCAATGCTGTGCTTTCCTCTCTCTCCATAGACCTCAGTGGCTGTTGATGCACACAGGGGCAGATGTGGCAGTGATTCCATCAAGTCTGATGCTGAACTTTGAATTCATCCAGCTGTGATATAAACCACACGTAAAATGGGTTTTGCACTCACAACAGAATTGTGCCATTTGCATGAGAAAACAGTCTTTGAGTTTTACCTAGGAGTTTTCTTCTTGGTTAGAATTAGAGGTTTCATGCTCAATGGGCTATAATAACAAGGGAAGATTTGAAATAATAATGAAAGACCCAGACAAAAGAGACTGAAGGATCTGTTGGAGAAATTGCAAAATCAACCAAGACGCAGAGAGACAGTGAAAAGAGTACAGTATTTATCTCTATTGTGGTGTGTTGCCTTCATCAGGCAGAAATGTTGAAGACTATTCCCTGTTTTTGAGACTTTATTTTAGGTTCATTTTAAGACATTTATTTTTAATAAGTTGAGATCACTGTGTTCTGGTTACAGGAACCCTATACAAAATACCATGGTTCCCCACTTCCCACATGAAATAAACATACAGGAGCCAAACAGACAAGATTTCTTATTATATTTGGCAGTTAGTCTCATGACTCATTGCCAATATACATTTTTTCTAGAAACACATTGGTTATAGTATATATAGAATGTTAAAACCTTTAAATTCTAAAATAAGACTAAGATGAGCACAGCTATTTCCAGTACAGAAATACAGTTGTCAAAAAAATAAGAGTGATTCAAATACTGCCCTTTTACTTTTTTCTTAAGGACAAGAATCCTCTGTGGTCCCTCAGACATCTTCAAGTGGTTGTTGAAATGTATTATTCTGCCTGTTTAATACCACATAGGACTCTGAAGAGATTAAGTTATACAATGCCTTAGGCAATTATGAACAAGGATTATAAGGAAAAAGAAGGCTGCAATGTAGAGAATAAGCAGCATGTTATAAGCAGAATATCTGATATTTAGGGCAACAAAATAATTACCATGCTGTCTTGACTACCACAATGCAAGACATAATTACTTTTCTATGCATCTCAGATCTATTTATCTGAACCAGTAATGTTCAAATTCATTTATGAAGCCACTATTGATTTGTGGAACATGACTTAAAATCTCAGCAAACACTGAACGATCTGTGAGAAGCTCTTAAATGCTGAACGTATGTAACTAGACATCTCAATTTAACAACCAGACATACATTTAACAGCATTAATAGCTAGACACTTAATGGATCAATTCCCACTGTTTGTGTAATGTGAAAATAAAAAAGGCCTATTAAATGACAAGCTTTCCCTGGTTTGTGCTAATTAATTATATACTGCATCTGACTGCTAATTTAGTGGGAAAATGCAGCCCAAAACTATGGTTTCTGCTTGAACTTTGCCTCAGCCCCACCTAATTCTGCTCAGAGTGCAGCTGCAACCTGCCTCTGAACGAAGGCAGTATTAAATTAGATCACAAGACCATCAATTTAATAAGAACAGTAGCAGGTAATTTGAATAAGGACAGTATTAGTATTCTGCCAGTGCACAACTAAAAGCAGCTGACCTTTCAGACCAGAGAAGATCCTTGAACACATCTAGCTGAATCGGTGAACACAGTAATAATCTGACCATGTTAAGAGTGCCAAGAGAGACTTTTGCAGCTCTGCACCCATTACTATATATCAGCTATTCCACAGTATATAAGAACTCTTTATGTACAGAAAAACAAGGTTATAAATAGAACAAAGGCAATGTGAAAGATATATTTCAAGTGGCACATTTGAAAATTTTCCTTATTACCTTGATTTATGGTATAAAGAATGTAAAATTAATCAATCCACATAAAAATGCAGTACAAACACCCACATAACAACCCAGTGACTTTTTACCACAAATTTAATACCAGGAAGAACACAAGTATGTGTTGCATAGTAAAAGTAAAGCATATAAAATTATTTTGCCATCATATCTGTTCTAAAAACAGAAATATAAGAAGAAAATAGCATTTTGTAAGGAGAAAGCAAATGTTTTCCAGCTAATTGACAAGGTTTTTTTGAGATTTATAACTATAATAAAAATTCCCTAACAACAGACTGGGGTAGTCACAGCACTAAGTGCAATTTCCTTAAATTCAGTGAATCCACTCTGAAAGGAATAAGAAGGGGTTTTTGCAAGGGTCTGTTTATAAAAATTAAAGATCACACATTGATAGCAACAAAAGAAAAATCATGATCATATCCATATGACTGAGGGAAGAACAATCTATATGAAAAACCAGAACAATTATTTTGTGGTTTGTTCATTTTGTGAGGAATTTGTGGCAGAGGGAGTTATTTTCTTTAACCGTGTGAAGGGAAGGTTTTTAAAGAGTAAATAATACCAATCAATCAGAGATATCTTCCAGAAGATCTTTTTAAATAGGACTAGGGTTTTCCATATGGTCCTAACATCTATTTGTCAAAATGTCCCTTTAAGTAATTCTCAGAATGATATAGTGGAAAAGCACACTATGGTACCAGAACGGCTCCAGAAGCTGGGACTCACAGTGTAACCTGACTGAGGGTCTTGTCTTTTATTTCCTTCCTGAAAGATACAGTTTAGACCCTCAGGTCCTTCCATACCCACCACTTATTTCAGAAACGGTCATGCATTGTATGGTGACTGTCAATGATCATACAAAAAACTGTTTACCAATGCATGACTGAAATGTTAAGCAATACGTGATGCCCCTCAAACTGGCAGGCCATTTATTTTCAATGACATAAACCTGTTTAACATGATTTTCCTAGACCTTAACACAGAATTGCACAAAAAAAATGTGAAGTTTAAAGGCAACAGTTCTATGGACATGTGAATTGCTAAATAGCTATGAAATAATTGATATTTCTTTTGTGTCATAGTGCATGCTGGTTTTGAAGCATTGCTTGCAAATATTTTACACAGTCTGAGCTTTTTAACCTGTTATCACAGCAAACAGATATAAGTTCATTTTGGACATTTACCTTTTATCCTCCCAAGCTGGAGCTAATGAGAACCACCCATTCAGGTTGGCAGTAGGACTCCACAGAAGAGCTATGCATATGTATGCACACTTTTGAAAACTGACAGAGTTTGTCACATGTCCTCAGAAGCCAGTTCAGAATTTCAGACCATTTTTACTTTCCTTGGTACAGTCAGGAAAATGGACCAAATTTGGAGGGACAATTGATATTTCAATATTATTATAATACTGAACACATTTTTCATGGCAGTAACCAGGCATACATCATATTGACAGACAATTTACAAAATTGCATTGTTCAGTTAAAATATGCATAAAGCATTGTGGACTATATGAAATATTTATGTACAGATGCAAATAGCAGGTTAGAGGACCCTTCTGGGGCAGAAGGAGTCCAGTCTGGAAGGAACCCAAAAACAACATAGAGGATAAAACAGCTGATATGAAAATGGAGACACATATGGAGGTGACTTGCTGTCTATAAAATAATGTGATCCTCACCTGTGGTTTCACAAAGTCTCACAGTATTCCTGCCATGAAATTTTTTTCATTCTATACATATTTCAGATTAAAACAAGGGTATTGTCCTAGATTACAAGTTTAACAAGCATGAAAGCAAACTCTCTGGTGGGAGAAAAAAAGGCTCAAAATTAGAACAAAGTATTTAAAAAGGAACCAAAACTGAATGATGACCAGGGGTTAGACAAACAGGACCACGTGACTCCAGGTTCGTTTGCTTATCTCATCCCAAATTCTAGTCTAGTTCATGCCTTTACTTAGTAACAGGCTAAATGCAATAGATATATCTATACCCAACCCATCCTTAATGAAAAGATCTGTGAAAACAAGGATTGATAATATTAGAATAAAGGAGGAAAATGAGAAAAAATGAGATATGTAGGGGATTGAGATATCTAAGGAAAAAAAATATTCCTTTCCTCCCCCATCTATTTCAGCCTGTGCAGATTCTGCAGTTGCCCAACATCAGACAAACTTTCTCTTGGTTTCCAGGGCTAAATTAATGCTGGAAATTTAAAATCATAAAGTAGACTTGTAAATCAGCATTTTGCAGAAAAAAAAATAAAAAGTTTTACAAACTCATTTGAGTTTTCTCTCTAATTTATCCTTCACAAATCTTTACTTTTGTCTTTTCTTATTTCCCACAGTTTAAAAAAAGGTATTGTTACATGTTTAAGCCAGAGGACTGAGTGCAAAGTTAAAATGTTACACAAAAGAAACATGGCACGGTATTTCCATTAAACTTACACTACATAAAAATGGAGAGGAAATGGGACATGATTCATTCACAAATAGAGCCTTTAGTGTGATTTGTGGTGGTAAGCGTGCTGTCGTAAGCTAAGAATGTATTAAATTACCTTTTCTGCAATTATTAAAATTCCTTCTCCACCTTACAAGTGAACTTAATTTCAAGTGCTAAGAAACTCCCCAGTGAGCTTTCCCATCAAATATTTCATAACTAAAAAGTTAAATACATCTGCTAAAAGAGGACAAGTAATAGTATAATCCATTTTATTTTAAAAAGGCATGCAATTTCAGGAAGTACTAATACTAAAAATATAACCACCAGGTTTAAGTGTGACTCTGTAAAATACCTTACCTGCAAGTCTACATGTGTGGATGTTATATGTCCAACATCCACAGTAGCTGTACCTACAGATGCTATTGCTTAACACAAACTGCTTAACTTTAGAACTATAGTGTTTGAGATCAGTTTTGAAACAGCCAAGCAGAAAATTATAATTACTGCAATAAATACTGATTTTCTTCAGGGCATCCATGTCATATTATAAAAAAATCAGTGTCTTAGCTCTACTTAATTAGGCAACTAATGTTTTCACTAACTGAAATGAGAAAAAAGTAGTCTATAAATCTGTTAATTAACTAAATATATTCTGGCATTTCTGATATAACTACAGTTCTGGAGAGAAGGAAGCAAAAGGGCGTAATCCCAATATATAGTATAGTAGAAATATAATAATGAACCTATCTTTCTAGACAAATATATTATTTTTCATTGCTCAACCTGAAGCTCTCACAAAACATAAAATGACAACCAGATCTTCCTCTCCATTGGCAGTATGTCTTTTAGAATTATTTTTAAGGATGAGATTACTGGCTGCAAGGGTAAAAAGTGATGAAGTAGGAACAGTTTCAAAACGTTTCAGCATAAAGCAAGTATTAAATCCAGTCCTGAATACAGCAGAAATTTTGGTTGGTTTTTTGGCTGGCTGGTTGTTTTAGTCTCACTCCCTTGTTATTGGATTCCAGACACTTCAGATGTGACTTCTTTGAAGGCTTTGGTTCTGGCACTACTGATGTATTGCCAGGATCTTTTATTGCTTCAACTGACCACTGCAAAGGAAGGCTGCGATTGGGAACAGTTTCTGTTAGTGTGAGGACTAGTCCCTCACCAGGACTTGTAAATCATAAATTTTAATTGATCTGTGTTCAATTGAAAGCCAGTACTATATCACAATATGATATTTTTATAAGGACAATAAAACAATTTAATTGCTTTTGTTTCTGCATTTAAGCAAATAACAAGATCCCGTTGCCTTTACTTCTTATAGTCAATGACCTCTCTTTTCTGTTTCTGTGCTAAGGAAACTTAATGAGGTTTTTACATTCATTGTGTAATGGAATTAATCTTATCTGAATCCAGCCTTGATAGTCCCAGTCATATTTGTACCTTGGTAAGAGCTCTGCTAGTCTTTAATTACCTTTTCCTCTTCATCCTTATTCCTTTTCACACAACAAATATCTTTAAATGCCATCAGTGACAGACTCTCTTCGGTCCTATTATTTTTGTGACTCACCACATGCAGAAAAGGTTAATCTTCATAAACATCTCTATTCCTTGGCTCTACATTAGTGCTGCTTGGGAAACAGCTCTCTAAAACACTTAAAAGTGTTATAAATTAAGACTAGACTGAGAATCAAATAGAAAATGGGTCACATAATAGACAAATATTAATGAAATCCTGAAAAACTCACATCTTGAATACGACTTCAAATCTAGTCACTGTGACTCAGAAGACCATCAAAAAGCAAGGCAGGACTATGGACAAATAAAAGACCCAATGCAGGGAAAATTTTCTACAAGGAAAGGCATAGTAGATTAGGAATGTATCAGGAAAAAGAACCTAAAAATAACAACATGGGGGATCATACAACAAAATCTCTGTAGTCATTAAGGGTATACTGAGATGTTTAGAGAATAATTAATTTCATCCTGAGAACTAGTAGGCATTTAGAGAACCAGTTTTAGCACAAACGAAAGTAACCAAGTGCATTAGGCAAACAAACAGATGCAATCTTTGGCTCAGGATACCATCAAGTACAAGCAGATTCCAAAAATTTTCCAGGGGCCTAAGATCAGGTTTGCATCCTTCTGGATGTCTAGTTCTTAGCATAATATTATCATGATCAAAAAAAAAAACTCTGAAGAAAATTTGTCCACATGGGTGTGCCATTATTTACCAATACATGGTCAAACCTGCTAAATCAATGGAATTTAAAAAAAAATCAAAAATGTCAAGTTTTCATGTCTATTGTTTATGTTTTATGCTGGCGTTCCACCGTCCACAGCCTTAGGCAGCAGGAACACCCAGGTAGAGCTGCCCTTGCAGAGACCCTGGCTGCCACGTGGACGGAGGCTCCAGGGCTATGGTATTTGCCTCCCTGCTAGTGCTGAGTGCTCCAGCGTGGGTTCGCAGCTTCGGTAGCTTCTCACGGAGATGAAACAAAGGGACGAGAGAGGCTCACTTTGCTGCAAGGCTGAGAACTATTATTTCGCGTGTGGCTGCAGCAGTGGTGGTCGGAGAGGCGTTCCCAGCGCTGATGCAGGGCAAAATGGTGATGGGACAAAGAAAGTATTGAGTTATATAGGGGGCGGGTGGACAGGGGTGGAAAACCCCCTCGCCCAATAGGGACAGAAAACAGGGGAGTGACATAGAACATAACAACCTATGGGAACATAACAGAGGTGGGTACAGCGTTCTGGGACAAATGGGATTGCAGAGGTGGGGTGACTGACTGTCATGGTTTGACACTGGCGCGATGCCAGCACCTCCATGAAAATGTACCTTTTTAAATAATTGCTGTGAGATGTGATCAGGAACAGAGCAGAGCAGGCCCAAACTTAGTAACAAAGGAAAGAACTTTATTAAACTACTACTACTATAAGAACTACAAACACTAAATCCTGGATGAAGACTTTCCAAAACACCCCTCTTCCTCCCACCTAATTTCTAAACAAACTCAACGGTGAGACACCACCCAGGATCCTGATCAAGTCGCTACCCTTCAGATATTCAAATACACAATCTTTCAAGGAAGACAGGAGTCTCTCTTGTGCCACAGACTCCCCAGGAAACACAATTGCCACCCCTGTGTTTCCACATCACACATGGCAACCACCCGGAGAAAATCTGCCATGGTGACACTCTCCTTTCCATGTCACAGTGCTCTCACCACCGTGCATGGACAGACTGCTCATAGGGCTCCTTTAAGGATGCTTTGCCATGGACCAAAAGAGACAACAGTTCAGCTTCTCATCTTGGGACTACAGTCCCCCCCATTTTCCCCTGGGGCTGAGGGTTCAAGAACAGAGGTCTTCTTCTCCTCTTCTTCTTCCTTGAAGATAGAGGGCTTCTCCACACCTTCTCCAACTCTCCTCTGTTCTCTCTACTCCTCTGCTGGTAATTACTGAAACAAGTCTCCTGGCACACCAACGCACCCCCCTAAGTGCATCTTCTGTTAGGATACTTTGATTCAGTCTATGGCTAACAAGAAAAGTCCAGCCACAAGCCACTCCATCATCTCCTTCCAACTCGAGAATTTCTTCTTCCATCACCTCAGATCCCAGACTGTCTCTCTTCTACTTCAAATCAAGGAGGAGTAATATTTTACAAAGCCTTCATTTCTCAGGAAAGGGTTAAAAGTTCAGACTCCCTGGACGGCTGATATCTCTGCCCAGCAGCCGATTCCCAAGGCCAAGGCTGGGCACCTTCCCCCCTCCTCCTTCTCCTCCGCACCGGCAAAGTTACAGGTGCCGTCCAGACTCTCTGTCTCTTCCCTCTGGGGGGGGGAGGAATGACAAAGACATCTCCGCTTCTCTCCACCCTTCCGTCCACAGGAGCTGGCTCGGTTCCAGTCCTTCTACCACTCAGCTCACCTCGACCAGGCCTCATGGCTCCCCCTCCCCCACCCAGCCCCATGGCTGGGCAGGGGAGATCTGCACAGCATCCTGACTGGAAACAAAGAGAGCGAGCTCTTGGGAGTTCTTGCTTTTAACCCCCTGTGTTCTCAGAGGCGTATCCCTATCTTCAGTGGTCACTTCAGGTGCCAATATCCAAACTTGACCACTGATTGGTTTGACTCAACTTCCTGAAAAAAATCACTTCCATGTCAAACCACTACACTGACACAGAACATTTGGTGAGGAAGCAGGGAGTGGCTACAAGATTGGCCTGTAAGAGCTCCCGTGGTACACAGCTTGGGGCAAACCATTGTGAGGGAAAAATAGGGGTTCAGAGAACCAACCTAACATTTATTAAAATCCCTAACTAAACCAACCCAAACTACAAGAACTCCTCGTTTTTTATTAAATAAAGAACATAGCTGTTTAAACTTCTTCGCTTTCCGTGCAGTCGCTTCCTTACTTAGTTTCTTCTACTGCGACTGCGACAACTGCTTTTGCTGATGGAGAGGGCTTGGAGATGGTGGTGGAGCTGATTCTTCCCTGAGTGCTCGAGGATAGGGAAACTAGGAAAACAACTTTAATGTAAACAACTTAATTGAGAACACAAACAAACTTCTATAATTGAAAGGATTTTTCCTTTGGCTTTAGGGAAAATTTTCTCTGCAGTGTTTCAGGTAGGAAGATATGTGGGATCCCTTCCCTCCTTGCGGCGTCTGCGGTTGGATGCAACCTCCAGTTAGTGGGATAATTTGTTGCATCTACAGGCACTTTATCGTCTTGACTCACTACTTGCCCTGGGGTATATGTTTTCACTTGTCTCCTGGGGACCCACTTGACTCCTGAAGGCGTGGATACACAGGCATATCCCTGTCCCCATATTAACAGTGGGAATGGACCCTGGATTTCTTTAGAATCCAGATCCCTCACCAGCACTGGTGGCCGCTCTTGTGGCCAAAGCTGCTGATGCTGCTTGAAATGTCTCAGTACTTGCGGTTCTGGCCCGTCAAAAGAACAGTTCAGGAAATTGATAGTAAACAATGCTTTGCAGAGTCTCTCGTGAGGTGACAGCACTTGCACATCACTCTGCTGCCGTCAGAGGACTTGTTTTGACGTCTTTCTATTATTGCCTGGCCAGTGAGGGAGTGAGGAATCCCTGTCTTATGTTGAACCCTCCATTCCTGCAGGAAGTTACTGAACATTCTGGAAGTATAAGCTGGACCGTTATCAGTCTTAATAGAGGCTGGGACCCCCAAGGTTGCAAACACATGTATGAGATGTTTTCTCCTGTCTGCTGCTCTTTCCCCTATGTGGGCTGAGGCAAAAACTGCCCCCAAGAAGGTGTCCAGTGACACATGGACATTTCTGAGTTTCCCAAATTCAGGGACTTTGGTGACATCCATTTGCCATACCTCACAACTGCGGAGACCTCTGGGATTCACACCTGCTCCCAGTGTTGGTAAAGCTGCCTCCTGACAGCTGGGGAATGAGGCCACAATTTCCCTTGCTTGGTCACGCCGCAGATTGAACTGACGTACCAGACCTGGGGCATTTTGATGGAACTGCTGATGGCTGAGCCTGGCCTGCTCGACTATGTTCGGCTGGCCTCCTAGGTGTACTGGGGCTGCCAAGGCATCTGCTCTGCAGTTCCCTTCAGCAATAAAGCCTGGGAGATGTGTGTGTGATCTCATGTGCACCACGTAAAAGGGATGTTTGCGGTGGGAAATCATGTGTACCAGCTTTGCGAGCAAGCTGAAGAGACCTCCTTTGAGACAGCATGTTCTGCCCTTGATACTGCTCCTGCAACATATGCTGAATCAGTTACCAGATTAAAAGGTTTGCCAAATCTCTCAAATGCCCTTACCACTGCAACCATCCAACTCAGCTACTTGTGGGGAACCTTCTACTATCTCAACATCTGTTTCCCACAGCTGAGTCTTGGGGTCCTTCCAAGTCACCACTGACTTGTGGGATTTCCCTGACCCGTCTGTAAAAACTGACAGGGTTTTGAGTGTTCTTTTACTCTGCACTTCTTTCGGCAACAATTTGAACTCTGTATTGAACAAGTGATGACCAGGGTGTCCAATCTGAATTTCTCCTGAGTAGCTATACAAAGCAAACTGCAGATTTTAATTTTGTCTTAAAAAGCGTTCAAAGGTTTCCTTGGTAATCTTCCTTGTTGATGTTTTCTTGGGAAGGTGGACACATGCGAAATCACAGCCTGCTAACACTTGCAGACGAGCCCTGGACCGCATGATGAGCTGCGCCATCAGCTCCTGTGGCCTGGTGATACTCTTGGACTGTCTGTGGCCAAGGAACACCCACTCTATTATTAAGAGAGGATCCCATTGACCCTTGTCCCACTGAAATATCATCCCGTAAAGATGGGGTAACTCATGTAGTACAATGAAATGGAAAGGCAGCCCTGGCTTACAATGATGGGCCTGCCTACTCGTGATGGTGGTCTGGACCTTCTCGAGTGCTGCTCTGGCCTCCCTGGTCAGGGCTCTCAGGGAACCTAAACCTTCATCCCCCTCCCTTTCCTTTAAAAGTTCAAAAAGGGGGGATAGATCCCTTGTGGTGAGCCCCAGCCAAGGTCTGATCCAATTTAAGGATCCATACAGGCGCTGGAGGTCATTTAACATTTTAGGGTTGTTATCTATTTGAATCTGCTGAGGCCTAGCAGTTCTGTTGTCATTTTCTAGGCCCAGATACTTCCAGGGTGGCAGCAACTATACCTTTTCCTTTTGTAACTCAAATCCTGCCACTGACAAAGCCTTAATAGTGTCCTCTAATGCCTCTTGGAGGACCTCACTGTCAGGGGCACAGACCAACGCATCATCCATGTAGTGATAGAAAATACAGGATGTCCACTTGGCACGCATCGGGCATAGAACTCTGGCGACATACCACTGCCATATAGTGGGAGAGCATTTGAGACCCTGTGGTAGTACTGTCCAGTGATAATGTCTCATTGGGGCTTCTCTGTTGATGGAGGGCACAGAGAAAGCAAAGTGAGGAGCGTCATCTGGGTGAAGAGGAACCTGGAAGAAACAATCCTTTATGTCAATTACAGCCAAATTATAATTTTGGGGTAGCATAGATGGAGATGGCATACCCAGTTGGAGGGAGCCCATGTCCTCGATAACATCATTGATTCTTCTCATGTTGTGGAGGAGTTGCCACCTGTCTTTTCCTGGTTTTTTTTAATTACAAACACTGGAGAGTTCCAGGGGCTGCTTGTTTCTACAATGTGACCTTTTGCTAATTCCTTCTCTACAAGCTTTGTGAGTGCCTGCATTTTCTGCTATACTCAGTGACCACTGCCCCACCCAGATTGGCCTGTCTGTGAGCCACTTTAGTTTCTGTGTGGGGCACTCTTCAGTAGCCACACCTAAAAATTCCGGGGGGCCAGAAATTCCAATTTGGCTCCCCACTAGGACATGGCATCTCTCCCCCACAAAGTAAATTTGCTGTCAATTATAAATGGGTGTACTGATGCCAACAGCCCATTCGTACCCTTAATTTGCACTGTGTTTTTGGATTGTTTTGCCAATTGAGGCCCGCCTAGTCCAAAGACCGGCGTTGCCACACTTTGCAATTCCCATTGTGATGGCCACTTGTGCAGTGGAATCACTGTCACATCTGCTCCTGTATCTATCATGCCCTGAAGATGTATTGCATGCCCTTCGCACCAAAGTCTGCACCATACAAGGGGTTTTTCCTATCCCAACTTCCCAGCGTAAAAGACTGAGAGTTCCAGACCATTACACGGAGCACGAGGGATAGGGATTGACTGTGCAATAATTTGGCCCTTCAGTAGGATAGAGGGGGGGGTGGTCACAGCGTGCCGTGAGATAGAAGGTCCTCGGGTTAAGGGTGGAAATCACAGGTGAATCTCTATCTCCAGTGGTGTGTGTTTTGTGTCCCTGACAATAAGGTACCTACAATTTAAGAGGTCTTCTCTCCGTCAGGTTTCACAGCAGCAGATGTGCAATAGAAGCTCTGCATCTGCTATAAAGAAATGCCAGTCTTGAGAATGAAAATGAACAGTTAGTGAGTTGAAGCTGATAAGGCTTCCTTTTGTTGTCTGTTTGTTTTGTTTGTTGTTGAGAGACAGCCGCTTACTAATGGTACTATATGATGGATTGCGGCTCCTCTTGTGGCACTGTGACTTGCCTTATTTTTATCTGCACGCGAGGCAAGTCAGCGTTCCCCCTTTAGTTTTTTTGAAAGGTGGGGTTTACCTCCCCCCGCCTCCTCCCGCTGCCCCTAGTGGTGCACTTCCTAAAAATGGACATTGAGCTAGAAAATGTCCTTCTCAACGACAGTGGAAACACCGGTGCTTAGATGGAGACTGCCTTGAAACTGAGTTCTTTGAAGGCACAGCAGCTGAGGCGACCACTTTGTCTCAAGGCTTCTTTGGAATCTCCTCCATCATGAGCTGTGGTTCACTCCTCTATGATTTGATCGAGGGTTGGCAGTGGTGAAACTGGTAACATTAAGATGATCCTTTTGCACAATTCATTAGCGTTCATGGATGCAATTTCTACGATGAGCTTGTTCTGGAGTTCTGATCCCTCTACATGCCTCTCCACTGCCACCCTGACCCGGTCCACAAAATCTAGAAAAGGCTCAGCAACAAATTGTTTAATTGCTGTATAGGGTAACATTGGCTCTTTTGTGGTCATGGCCAGGAACGTGCGCTCCGCTTCACCCCTGGACATGTCCAGCAATGCGGTTGGAATTCCCCTAGCCTGCAGCTGACCTTCACTCTACTCTCCTTCACCTATAAGGTGGTTTAAAGTTATTAATTCTTCCACAAAATCGAGGCTGTGTGGTCCCTCTAAGATTTCTGGAAGCAGATCTGCTGCTAATCTTTTCCACTTTCCCACAATTTGTATTCAGATGGAAGAAGCAAGCAACTAAATAGGTGCTTAAGATCTGTGGGTACCAGTGTTTTTGATGTTAGAGTTGCTTTTAAAATGTCTTTAAATAATGGGCTTTTCGGGCTGAAATCTTTCAGCGTTTTGCAGATTTATTTTATGGATTGGTAAGAAAGGGACTCCCATTTAGGGTTTTCCACTTCCCTGATATAGGAGACTGGAGTTGAAATCGGCTGCTCGATTTCACAAATCTGTTCCCACCCCACTTCCCCCCCTGGATCCCCGGGGACTGTGGAAATGCAGAGGTAGGGCACAGGAAGCAGGACAGGGTCTGTCCTCTTCCTGAGACAGCAGGGTGGAGATAACCAAGTCCTCCCTGGTAGGAGAGGGTGGGGACGATGACGTGGCCATGAGAACATGCAAAGGACCAGAGGGAACGCCCACACAAGAAGGAACAGGTGGAGGGGGAGCAACTAGATCTCTCGAAGTGGCGGCCCCCACATCCACAGGAAAGCAGGAGGGGTTTGGGGCTACGGCAGGAAAGGGGACAAAGGGAAGAAAGGGGTTGTGAAAAGAAGAAGCACCCTCCGCAGTGTGGCCAGTGCCACTCAGGCAGGAGTACCAGGGGGACGTGGGGGAGCCGGGAGCATGCTCCACGTTCTGGAGGCTACCTTGCACCTTTAACTGGTGGCTTGCTGCCCCCTGCCCACCCGGACTGGGGGAAAAAGGGGAAGGAGAGGTGGGTAAGGGAACGGGTTTAGGATGAACAGGGGTTTCGTTCAGTTGCCGCTTTTCCCCACCCCAGTTCAACTCTCGCGTACTTTCCATTCTAACAACTTACCAAATCAAAAAAAACTGCTTAATAAAGCTATCTTTGATGGAGGAATTCCTACACTTGATTCCCTCGGTCAATTTTGCACCCACATGCTCCCAAAACTGTTTCTGTCTAACATCCTCCGTCGAAACGGCCGGGAAAGTTAAAAAACAACCACCTAACAAAATTCTTAACCAAGCTTTTGGGGACACCACCACCCTTTTCTCTCAGGATTTGCTTAACTTGGACATAAAAATCTCTCTGGTGGGTGGTTAGCACAGCTCCCATGCTACCCAGCCCATGTGGTCCCACTCTTCGCTTCAGGAAAAATGGAAAAAAAAGAAAAAAGGTGAAAGCTGCCATCAACTGCCACTCGCGCCATGCACGGCGCATCCTCTAATCTTGGGATGGTGAACAGCCCACCCTCGGTGAAGTAGGTATCAAGTTGGGTCATTCCCTGCCCCTGATACCAAATTGACAATTTCGGAAAGAAAACTGCAGCCAAGGTCTTTGCTCTCAAAGACGGCTTCTCGGTGTCGTCCACGACTGTGAGAAGTTGCACCTTTCTCCCTCGCTGACACGGCAAGACAAAAGTCTGAGTGCTGTCCTCGAGTGTGGTGGAGTTATCACTGACTTACTGCGTAGAGCCACTGCTCTGAATTTCACTCCGACATGGGGCACTGTCCACACGGAGACAGCGGCTCCTGCTGCAGCAGTGCGGTGGCACATGTTCTGCGTGGCTCCTGCTGCGGTACGGCAGCAATGTGTGTCCGCATGGCTCCTGCCACCTCGCGGTGAGTTCCACCTGCATCCACTACGTCACTGGTCGCCCCGTGGATTAGGCATCACTTGTGGCTCCACTGTTGGGTGCCACTAGCAGGGTTTGCACACACCACAGCCTCTGGCAGTAGGAACGCCCAGCTAGAGCTGCTCTTGCAAAGACCGTGGCTGCCACGTGGACGGATGCTCCAGGGCTATGGCATTTGCCTCCCTGATAGTGCTGAGCGCCCCGGCGTGAGTTTGCAGCTTCGGTAGCTTCTCACGGAGAGGAAACAAAGGGACGAGATAGGCTCACTTTGCCATCAAGGCTGAGAACTATTATTTCGCGTGTGGCTGCAGCAGTGGTGGTCGGAGAGGCGTTCCCAGCGCTGATGCAGGGCAAAATGGTGATGGGACAAAGAAAGTATTGAGTTATATAGGGGGCGGGTGGACAGGGGTGGAAAACCCCCTCGCCCAATAGGGACAGACAACAGGGGAGTGACATAGAACATAACAACCTATGGGAACATAACAGAGGTGGGTGCAGCGTTCTGGGAGAAATGGGAATGCAGAGGTGGGGTGACTGACACAGAACATTTGGTGAGGAAGCAGGGAGTGGCTACAAGATTGGCATGTAAGAGCTCCCGTGGTACACAGCTTGGGGCAAACCATTGTGAGGGAAAAATAGGGGTTCAGAGAACCAACCTAACTAACATTTATTAAAATCCCTAACTAAACCAACCCAAGCCACAACAGTTTTATTGCAGTGTATGAATTAATGGAATTATCTTTCTTCTCAAATATTTGAAATTTATAATCATGATCCAGGTCTCAATCTCAGTTTATTTATTCAAAATAAAACAAAACAAGCCACAAACATTATACATGCCTGAATTCAGACCTTGGATTTATCATTCTCTTCACAGTGACTGTTGAAATCATCCCAGTCCTGCTATTCATACTGATTACTCTGGCATCATTTTTCATTAGGTCCTCTTCCTAAGGCTTCAACCCTAAACTTTAGCTAAGTGTGCTGATTTTTCCTGCCTATGGAAAAATCTCCAATATACTGTCTAATCTATTCATCCACATAAACCACTTCATATCCTGTTTACTGGGAGACCTTCCATCACATTGCTAAATAAAACCTTGTTCCCTTCATATCCTTCAGGATGCCACTGGAAAGATACAATGTATTGCTTTTTACATGTGATCTTTGTCTTTTTATCATACACACAACCCACAAGATTATTACTAATAAAAATAATAATAATATAATGGTAAATATAATAATAATACTTAAAAGTAATTACATAGTACACACTCCAACACACAAATCTCAAACAAATATCTGTTCTCCTTTCAGTTTTATTAAGGTAGACCCAAAAAACCACCTGAATAACTTCTCTGTTTACAGTGGTTCTCACAAGAGGAAAAGCCACTATCTTCCAAACTTGACTGGCCCAAAGACCCTACAACCCTATAGCAATTCAAAAATGGCTAGGGATTTTCCTAAGGAATGCCTTATGCTATTCTAGTTCTTGGGTTTATCTGAAACCCCTAGACCAATAAAATACAAATATTCACTGAAAAGGGAATACTTTTTATTTTGGTATTTCTTCTTGGTTTTAAAGAACTGTTTCAGAATCAAAGAATCAAAGAACATTTTGGGCAGTAAGAGATGTTTAAAGGTCATCTAATCCAACTCCACTGCTGCAGCATTGGCTTATCTCTGTCCCGGTCCCAGGCAGTTTGGGGTGCCCGGCTAGGCACACTGCTCTTCGGTGAGACCGGGGATGCCGCATGGGTGTGGAGCTCTAGGGCTGAGCCTCCGCGTGGGTCTGCTGCATCTGTAGCTGCACGCTGAGGAGAGATAAAGGGCCGAGAGAAGGCACACTCTTCCCACAGGGCTGAGAATTCTTTATTCCCTCATGGCTGCAGTGGTGGTCGCAGCAGCTCTTCCCAAGCCCGCATGGGCAAAATGGCAGCTTGGACAAAGGGAACAGGGGGTTAAATAGGGGACGGGCCGACAGGGGCAGAAGCCCCCGTCGCCCAATAGGGACAGACAACAGAAGAGTGATGCAGACCACGGCAACCTATGGGAACATAACAGGGGGGTGTACAGTGTTCAGGGACAAATGGGGATGAAGAGGTGGGGTGATTGATACAGAACTTTCCATGGGGAAGATGGGAGTGGTTACAAGATTGACAAGTGAAAGCTCCTATAGCAGACAGCTTGGAGAGTACCATTATAAGGGGAAAATAGGGATACATAGAACTGACCTGACTAACATTTATTAAAACTCCTAATTGAACCCACCTGGCATGCAACACCATGGGCATAATACATTCCACCAGATCAGGTTGCTCAAAACCCCATCCTGCCTGGGCTTGAACACTTCCAACCAGGGCAGCCACAGCTTCTCTGGGTAACTTGTTTCACTGCCTCACCACCCACATAGAGAGAATTTCATCCTAGACTTTAATATAAACCTTCCCTCTTTTAAAGCCATTGCCCCTTATCCTATCATTGCATGCACTTCACAAAAGTCCCTCTCCTTGTCTCTTGTAGTCTCTCTAGGCATTAGAAAGGGCTAAGGTTACATCAGAGCCTTCCTATCTCCAGGCTGAACCTCAAGTCTCTCAGCTTAACTTCATAGCAGTGGTGCTCCAGCCCTCTGATCATCTTTGTGTCCTATTCTGGACTAATTCCAACAGGTCCTTATGCTGGAGAGGTGGACACAGTATTCCAGATGGGGTCTAAGAATAGAGGAGCAGAGTAGAGAATCATCTGCCTGGCCCCACTGTTCATGCTTCTTCTGGTGCAGGCCAGGACACGTTTGGCTTTCTGAGCTGCAGGTGCACATTGATACCTCATGTCTTGTCTCTTGTCCAACAGCAACCCCCACTCTTTCACCTCAGGGCTGCTCATGATTTGTAAATCCCCCAGCCTGTGTTGATACTGGAGATCTCCCTGACCCACGTGCAGGACCTTGCACCACGTGCAGGATCTTGAGCTTCATGAGGCTCACACAGACCCACTTCTCGACCTTGTTAAGGTCTTTCTGGGTGTCATAACTTCCTTCCACTAATAGCAGCAACATCCCTCATCTTGCTGCCATCTGCTAAAGCTTTCTGAGAGTGTGCTCAATCCCCCTGTGTATGTAATTGATAAGGATATTAAAAAGTATTGGTCCCAGTACAGAACCTTGAAGGCCACTATTTGTTCCTGGTTTCTAATTGAACACTGAGCCATTGACTGCAACATAGTAGACAAGGCCATCCAGCCAGTATATTATTCTTCTAGCAGTCCATCCATTTAACCTATATTTCTCCTATTTATAGGTACTCATGTTCCATGGGAGCATATCAAAAGCTTTACAGAAGCCTAGGTAAATGACATACACAGCTGTCCCTTTGTCCACTGATGCAGTCACTTCATCGTTGAAGACCAGTAGATTTATAAGGTACAACTTGACCTTGGTGAAACTACATTGGCTATCTCTAATCAACTACTTTCAGCATATCTTCCATGAGGATCTGTTCCATGATCCTACTGGTCATGGAGGTAAAAACAACTGGTCAGTATTTCTAATGGTTCTCTTTTTAAAACTTTTTAAAAAATTAACATGATTTTCCAGTTTTCAGTCATAGGTGACTTCACCTGATTTCCACAAGTTTTCTAATATGATGAACTTGGCAACTACGTCAACAGGACTCTAGGATGCATCTTATCAGGTGCCATGGACTTCTGTATTCCTCAGGTGATCATGAATCTCATCCCACTTCCAATGGGAGGGAATTAATTCCCCAAATCCCTGCGTTGATGTTCAAAGGTTTGAGAGATGTGGGAAGAGAGATTGCCACTGAACACTAAGGTAAAAATTTTTTTTGAGTACCTTTTCTTTCTTTTTGCAGATCTTGTTCTTTTGTCTTATTTAGCAGTAGGATACATTTACTTAAGCTGCATAAACCAGTAACTGTTGGAAAGACCTTAAATCAAATATATTAAGAAAGAGAACACGATAAATGATATTGAACATAATTTACAACTTTTTAACTAGTAAACTGCATTTTTTAAAACTAGACAATACACACAGCTTTGTCTCTAAGCATATAACTAAATTAGGAGTAAAATTATATGTAATGAATTGATAATATTGTACATTGTAAGTCACTGAAAATGAGAGGTTTAAAGTGTAGCTGGTTGAACAACTCTGAGATCATATCACTGTGTAATTTTAAAAATTGAAGTAATAAAGCTTCTTAGGCTACCTGACAATAATAGTTTTGGGGAAATTTAATGCACTGGTGTGAGACAGTGACAATTATGAAAAAAAGAAGTATAAAATTAGCTTAGGTAAAACATGGAACTAAGGCAAGCTGCTTTCCATGGAACAAAAATGCCTTTAACAAAGCCATTTTAAAACTATTCATATGTGGTTATTTCTGTTCAGAATTAGATAAAAGCAAAAAATGAGGTGTGACATTGGAATAAATATCAAACAATATCATAAAATATTAAGAGCAGAATTAGCATAAAAACCTTTTCTATTGTATTGTATTTCAGGTTTTGGGATGCAGGTCATATAGCACCAAGAAGAGACAAAACTGGTAAACCAACAAGTCAACAAAAAAGTTACAAAATTACCTTAGATCCTTATGATATCAAAACCCAGAATAGAAACAGGAAATGATCCTATAAACATTGTGTTTTTGTTTATTATTGAGATACATTTTTGACATCTCTTTCCATCCTAAATTCTTTAGAGAGATCAATAATTTCCTAAGAACTATCAGAAAATTTACTTAATAGTATTTTTCACAACAGCTATAATTAAAAAAATAAACCTCAGAAGACATGAAAAGAAAAAAATCACCATAATAGGTCAGACCAAAGTTGTCTCTAATATAGAAACCTAATACCACCTCTAGAGGAGGAAGTGCACATGAAACCAGAGATTCATGGAGAAATCCTGGTATGCCATTGCATCTTTCAGCAGTTACATCTTCTTGACTGTGAGTTACAGTCCAATCATATTTACTAGCCATGAGGTTTCACTATTCATAAACTTAATCAAATCTAACCTATCACTGCCTTTGCCTCCATGATATGCCATGGCAATGAGTTGCACTACACATTTCAGAGATACATGAGAATTACTTCCTTTGTTAATTTTCATCCTGCTACCTGAATACTTCTTTCCATAAAAGAAGCAGGAAAACACAATTAAACTGAAAATATTTTTTTTCTTATACCCTACTTGTCTTCTGGAGCAGTAATAACCCTTCAGCTGCTAGAAAAACAACAGATGTGCAGTAGATGTTTTACATCATGTTGCAGTTACCTGGGGACTATCACCTTCCAGATTAGCAACAATACACCGCATCACAACATGGAGACTTTAGAAACAAATGCTAAAATAAAAACCAGCCAAAACAACTCTCATCTAAAGATTTCAAGATACAATAAATTGTTACAGCACTTTCCTACTTCCAATAGGAGGATTGCTTTCCAGCTACAGAGAGAATTTTGAGGTCATAAGAATGAAAAAGGATAGTGTAATGAAGTGTCCCTGCCAGCCTCGAGTCCAACACTTAATTCCAGACTAGCACTATCCCAACCCCTGTGTCACTACAGAGAGAGGATGGACAGCTGTGTGAAGCAGTGCAGTGGCTTTCATTTTGTGAACAAATGGGGCAAGAGGGAGAGCAAAACTAATTCTAATTGACACCTGTATGTGGAATTTGGTCTTGAAGATGAAAGGCTAGTGTGATAATTCTCTATTGCAGTCCAGCTCCAGCTGCTCTTATTTCTGGAACTAGATGGATAATGACAGGACTATGGGAAGGAAAAAATGGTAAGGTCTGAGCTATACTATAGACAGGGGAAAATAATCACCTTTCAACTAGTGGAAAAGTACAAGGAGAAAAATAGAGCAAGAAAAAAAAAATTACCTAATCCATTAATTACATGATGGCATGCACTGTTCCAGGTCCAAACTACTTCATCAGAGTACGAAAATAACATTGCCAAAATCAGAAGGACTAAAGAAGCAAAACCATCACCCATTCAACTATACTAAAAGGCAACAAGACTTACATGAAATAGACACATTAAAAAAAAAATATATATATACACCCTCTTATGCAAGAAACAAAACCCAAACTGAGTTGCACTGACTTTGCTAGTCAGAGTGGTTATTGTTTCTACATCACATGTTTCTTTGCCAGATAAGGTTTAGATGATATTCCACATAAGACTAAGTTATCAAGTGGCATTCCTCATGATGATACTACATAAAGGAGTAGAAAAATAGTGTATAAAAATTAACAGCATCTTTAAAAAGTCTCAGAAAGCAAGTTACCTTGTAACAGGCAGAAAACTTTCACGTCTCATATGAAACATTCTGAAAAGAGAGTCTTGCAAATGGAATAGACTGTCCATGGAAGTGGTGGAATTACTGCTCCTAGAAGTGTTCCAAAGGCTTATAGATGTGGTACATGGAGTCACAGTTTAATGGTGAACATGGAGGAGCTGGGTTAACAGACTTGATTTTATATGGTGCAGGATAAAGAAAATAAATTAATTTTATAAACTAAATTTCAGAACTTCATTTACTACAGTTACAACAGAGTGATTTTGTATGCTAGTGCAACAGCTATCTAAGTTTGTTTATGATATTCTAAACATTAACCATGGGTTTTGTTCAGATTGTTATCCATGTCCAGACAAAATTTTGTTAAAGCACAGGATATACTCTACTAACAGAGAGGCAAAAATTTTTCAGGAAAAGAGAAATTGTTAGGATCTGGAAGGAAATCTGTGAGCTGGCAAAAATTATGTTGTACTTTGTTGCCTCACTGGAGTAATGCATTTCTCAGGTGTTTAGAACAGAAACAGGTCCAAGCTTTACAACTGTATGGCCTGAAGAGATTCTAAAGGTAAAGTATATGTAGATAGAACCACAGGCTACCAACAGCTGTCAACAGGAGACAAATTACAATCCCTTCTGAAAGATAGCTGTAAAATCTACCCTTTTTCAAGAGAATTCAGAAAGGGAAGAGAGGAAATGAGACCAGGAAGCTGTGTCATCCCATAGCTGCTGTACAGCACCTGGGCTATAACAGCAGGTCCTACCTTCTATGCTGTTTATAGCTGAACAGTTAAACCATTAATCTAATTTATACAACATAACAGAGAAGAAAAATAGTCAATAGAAGATCCATTCAGAGCAGTGTTTTTTATGAGGACTGGATGCTAAGGGAAAGTGGCTGAAGAGACAGTATTGTAGTATTGTACTTCCCTGGCACTGCCAGAGAGTCTTCCAGTTACCACATATACTCAGGAGGTGTTTATATCCACATTTTCATATACCTTTTAAAGCCATTAAATACACTAAAAAGCCACTTATAATTTCTCCACTGCATGAGAACTTGAGCTGTAATCATGTGAGAAGAAGTGAGGGGTTTTGTCTGTTTTGAACCTGGTGCCTCCAAATGCCAAAAAGAATAGCTATCCTCTCTTCAAAATCCCATGTAGCCCATCACACTCATTGTGCACTCTGCTGAGTACCACAGGGAAGAAATTCTGCTTGTTCACTCATTTATTATCAAATACTGACCAGAGTAAGATTTCTCACATATCCCAGGTCTTTTTGTTGATTGTGGTTTATTTTGTGAGGATGTTTTTTAAATTTTTGTGGGGTTTTTGGGGTTTTTTTTATGGCTAGGTGGTTGGTTGGGTTGTTTGTTTGTTTTCTTGGGGGCGGGGTTGGTTTGTTGGTTTTGGTTTTGATTTTGATTTTTTGATTTGTGATTTTGGGGGCTTTGGGGGATTTTTTAGGGTTTCTATTTTTTTTTTTTTTTTGGTTGGGTTTTTTGGTGCTTTATTTTGGGATTTTTTGGCAGTGATGGAGGGGCAGGGGGTGCTGAGCAAATCTATAAATATTAGAAAATTTTCTCCTTGGTATAGATAAAAAGCTTGAATTTCATTCCAGATGTACAGTAGACATTGGTGTAAACATCTCTTGGTGGAGTCATAATGTGATCTGTATTTGCCATAATTCCATGTACATCTCTTTGTTGCTGTACATGTCTGTCCAGAAAAGAAAGATGGAGTTTGAGAGAGTCTTGGTATACCTCAGCATTCTTTACATCTCTCTCTTGTGGCCACAAGAATGAAATTTCCCTGCATATTAAGATCTAGTTTTAGTATTTAGAGTGTCTGTATAAATACTTAATAAACTGTTATAAAAAGATTTTGTTTATAAATGCATCAAATAATTTTTTGGCAGAAAAATTCTTCATAAATTGTTGATCTTGCATTGCTAACAAAATATTAATGACATATTCACAAAACACTAAAACACACCTTAGCTTACTAAATTTCTGTAAGTTATTTCTATCTGCTCTCAATCATAAACAAGTTTGTATACATTCTTAACTGGTCCTATTTGCATACACTGTTCCTGGGCAAGGGTTAATTACTGCTGAGTGTTAATCAGAATGAATATCCTTACTGTTACATTAAATGTCAAAAGGAATTTAAGAAAGTGAATTGGGAAGAAAAATTTGTGTTCTGGATGAAATATATAACTCTATTTGTAAAGTAAAATCTGAAAAATGAGTTAAATTCTAAACACAATATACCCAGAATCAGCTGTCCTTCTTCACAGTTTAACCAACCAAAAAAAAAAAAAAATAAAAACACCTATACTCATATGCAGCATTTGCAAGACTATGTTATAGTAATGCTAATGAGTATATCTCTAAATCGGTTCACTTGGTTTATGTATTTAAAAAAAGAGAGAAAAAATAAATCAAAATATTTGTGTGCAGAAATTAGACTTGTACAAAGCAATCAGATTCTTACCTTGTCCTACAAATGTTGGCATTCATTTATTTGAATACATTAATTTTGTTATTTGGTGCAGATATGCTCACAATTTACCACTCCTAGTGATAATGAAAATCAATATTTTCAGCTCTCTTTAAGCAATAGAAGAAATAGTGTTCCACTTTAACTCGTTACTTCTTACATTATATTTCTGTACTATTGTAATATGACATTTCACAAATACTAACTTATCCATTATTAAGGAATTATACTAATGTTTTTGTTTTGAAACATCTCAGCTACACAGGTATGAGTCAAGAAATCCACAATGTTTTCCAGAATATTAGAAGTTCTTTCCTAATCTCTTTAAAAATATTTTTTGTGTATTATATCACCTTTCTGAAAACATTGTGGTATGAAATCTTTCCAGTAAAGCTTATCAGAGTGACTTTTGCCCAAACTAATAGAATTAAAAGATGATGTGAAGAAAATGGCACAACAAAGACAGAGCATTTGGTCATATGAGGAGACTGAGCCAATAAGCAGAAATTCACTACATTAGGTCATCGATAAATATGCAGGTACTTATTTTTGCTGGGCAATGCTAAATAGGTAAGTTTCAGAATTTTGACCAACAGAAAAAGATTTAAGTTGAAAACAGAGTTTTTAGGCAATAAACTTGAAGCAGACTTTTTTTTATGACACAATGTATTAACAATTAAAATCTTACTACAAATGTGAGAGACTAATCTCACAGTGAAAGGCTGCACATTGTCTATGGTCCTTTGAATCTATTACCTTTTCTGTTTCTGACAAAGTGAATTCCCCCAAGAAAGTATCTTTACCAGTTAGGAAGATTTCAACAAAGGAGTCACAATGCAAAGATGGGAAGCTTGTACTTAAACTACTGGGATTATGGCTGTAGTCCATCCTGAATGGGATACAGCACCCAGGAGGCCCCTGCAGAGGAGACACAGTGGAGTGCATGTCTACTTCAGAGGTTGTGTCACCTCTGGAGGTCAAGGAGTAGCAGACACAGGTCAGTAGGAGGCTGTTCTCTAAGCACATTGTCACAGGACATTTTAACAATCATTTTCCCTTCTACCTGTTTGTATCTATGCACAGGCCAAATATATCTTATGAGTCATGAAGTGCACGTATATTTAAGCACGTACCTTGGGGTGCAAAGGAGAGCTAAGGGAATAGCAATAACAGTAAAACCTGCAGCAAAAAGTATGTGTTAGTCTGACACTAATGGGTACAGTATGGATTTTGTGTCATTTTACCAGAATGGAGCAGGAGTGTCAAGGTAAAATTCAATTTGCTGCTATACTCTTGTAAGAATATCTGCATAACAAAAAGGTCAAGTGGTGCAAAAGAATATCTTTTAAGGTATTAGAGCTGAATGGCTGTGCAAAGCCTACCTAGAAAAACTCACTTTATCCCATCCAATCTACCCCTACATTAAATAAAATAGACTGTATTCTGCTTCTCTGATCTTTTAAGTTACTCTTTTTTTATTAGAAAATTAGAAGTGAAAATGGATCTAGAAGAGATTATTTGTGACAGCCATGGCAGATTGTGCATTGACAAGTGTAAGGTCTAAGAATAAAAGAGCTTTTGATAAATTTATTCTAAGTGACATTAGATGGGATTTAGGCTCCTACATTACTCAGGCAATTTTGAATTTTTTCCCCATAAAAGGAAAAAAACAGAATCCATTCATCAGAAGAGAATATTTAAATCCTAGGTCCAAGGTGCAACAGTTGTCTCAGGGAGGCTTCAAATGTAACAGTGGCTCATACCAGAAATGACACAGCAAAAAAGCCTGCCAAGCCAAGGCAAAACCTTCCCTACTTCTGCCACTCAGATAAAGACACTCATGCAGACTATGAGATGTTTGGGGTCCTCAGTTTTGATGGCTGATTCACCCTCATACTGAATGTTAATGAAGCATGGATCAGAACTATACTGTCTCCTTTTAGACCTGGAAGTTGGGATGAAACTAATACATGTGGAGGAAGAGATAGTAAAATCATGAAGACATGAAAATTACTGAAAAAAAAATAATGTGCTGACATTACTTACTGAGTAAGTGGATGATATGTTGTTGTGTGGTTGGTTTATTTTTAAAATATGTAAGTAAATTGCAATCCACTCTGACCTTTCTTATTAATTTCTTATTTAATTATTAAAAACATGTCAGGAAAGCCCGAGATGCTTATTTCCTGCTAGCAACTTCCAGAAAAAAAGTGTTGTAGGGAAAATTCAAGTAGTGCAGTCATGTTTAGATAAGACAAATAAACAACAAAAAACGATTTTTGCTACCCATAGATCTTAAGATCTTAATCTTCCCAGGTCCCTTTGGACGTGTTTCTTGTTGCTCTTTACCCTGTAGAGCTACTTACACAAGTACAGAGATGTAAGGTTTGGGCAAAGACAAATTAAGTCTCCTTAAAAACGAAAGTCTTTGCAGGTGGAAAAGTGGTTGATAATTTCAAACTAAGGTGTTTAGCCACACAGTTCCCATTAAAATTAATTAGAAGTGAGAAGATTATTCTCTCACCTTGCTTAAAGAAGCCTTCAGCACACAGTATTAATGAGTAAAGAGATGGGAGGAGAAGAAGAAAGTGAAAGCCTCATAAACTTTTTAAAGAGAAATAGTCTAAGTTGAATGTGTGTTTCAGTTGTAAGAGCCAAAAGATTTGGATGTATTGTGTAAATTAATGCATACCAATACACAAAGCTTATTAAGAGTACTCAAGCCTCTCGGGTTACTTTAGAAGCATGAATTATTTCATAAACATATGCTGTAGCTCAAGGTGTATGCAGGCACACAAAGGGAAAAATAAAGGAAGGCAATAAACAGCAAAAAAACCTGCAAATTGAAATTTAAGGCTGTAACATCCCCTAATTTTTCTCTCAGAGGTAAAAAACCAAGTATTAAATATTAGCTTTATTACTTGCAGTACAAGTTAAATACAAATGGTATTCCAAATGGGAATACAATTGGTATTCCCTTTCCTTGGAAACTCAATGCAAGTCATAGTGAATATATTTGCAGTTCAAAGCTATGAAGATCAGGCTCCCGAAAAATCCCTTACCCATCACTTGGCCAGTCAAAAGGCTGCCTTTTGGTCATTTCCTGCTTCCATTGGAATATACTGGTATATTTTCCTATTTAAAAGATTTAGCTATAAATCAAAGGATCATCATCCTCATCTTTAAAAATAACCTAGATCCCAAAAGGAGTATCATTGTTACTGGATTATCTCTGGAAGCATCGCCTTACACATCACTTTCTATGGAAAGTGGTGATCTCTTTCCAACAGCTATCTCAGGTAAGGAGCAAACTGATGGATATTGCACTCATTTTCCCTGTTATTTTGAAACTCAAGCAGAAATTTTAAGTCCCAAGCCTTTCAATTATCCCAGTTTGTTTTGAAACAAATAATGTTGAATGGTCAATCAGAAGTCAGGTAAGACTTTCATTTCTGTTTTGTGGAAATAAAAAGCAAGAACCTGTGATACTAGAATATTTTTTACTAAACATATATTTTTTACCTAGGTGTTCACAGCAATGAAAATGAATGGTTTTTAAAACCTGAAATAAGTCTTATGGCTTTCTATGTCAAGTTCTATGATGATATGTATTATTTTCATTTGTAGCAGGAGGCACTTCAGAGCCTCCATCAGAAACATGACACTGTCTTGATCTCTGTGTCCATACTATTGTTTTTATTCACCTTTCACCTCCCACTCTACCTGCATTAGATAATCACAGCATCACAAAGGATGACTATCTAACCAAAAAATAAATAAATTCACTTTAAGGAGCCAAACATTCAGTCTACCATGGTGAGTTCTGATGATGCAAATACAGAATAGCTTCCTCCAGGCTTTTAAGTTAATACAGAGCTCCTTATCACCATTAGTCCATGGGGCCACACTTTCACAGATAAGACCTATATTCTTCGTTATGCTTTGTGCACCACCATAGTTGGCCATGCTAATGAATTCCAAAATAATGTACAAGAAAAATGAGCAGAAATATGTAAGAAAAAAGAGCTAGTCCTTTCCATTTTGTTGTTCTAAATGCTCCAATTTGTTAGTTCATGGCAACAGCCTGTCATAACCTGCATATGTAGAGAGGGGAAAAGGTCAAATATACCTGGGACAAAATTAAGACACAAAAGGGACCAAATGTTGGTAATCAAAGTGATAATTCACTTTTATTTACTCTTAAGAAAGAGAGCAAGGAGAAAAGATAAGAAAGTAGAGAAAATCGAAGGACTGCAGAAAGCAAATGACAGTTGCCACCATGGGTCAGAGTCATCCCATGGACGCTTTCTCCTCAGTCTGTGGGTAGGGAGAGCTCAGTCAGACTTGCTGTGCACCCAGTTACCCAAAAGCTAAGTGCTGCTTTATAGCAGAAACAACCATGTCCCATTCTCTTCAACTGCAAATCTTATTGACAGCAGGGCAGTACTGAAACAAGTTGCTCTTTAACACTTCTCTACACAGCCTTCTTGAGAATAAGAGGCATGGATCAACTGGTGAAAAGTAATTTTCATTTTTTGGCATTTCAGTTTCTTTTTGCTATAAACAAAATTTGTTATATGTGTTCTGTCTTGTGACAATAATCTACTAAGGTCTGTCTACTACAAAAAGATTTCTGAAAAGTCCAAAATCAATGGCAATTGTTACAACACAAAGACATTTTTAGGTAACTCTAAAGGTAAGGAAAGCAAAGTTAATAGATGGGATTTTACTGCCAGTTCAAAACTGGAAGCTAAAATACAATTTGAAGCTATTCATTATTCTTTTCAAAGTTTATTAAAAATAAAAAAGAAATTTTATATGTTTGATGATGTGGTTCTTTACATGCTGTTCTAGGTGCATTAAAGCACAAATAAAAGGCACCCCCTTCTGCCAAGAAGAATTTGTGATCCAATTGTATGTCTCCCAGATGAAAAAAAAAAAAGGTGGAACAGGGCAAGAATAAAAGACTTTACAACTCCAAACTTATGCAATATATTTGAACCATTCATGTTTCTTGTTATCTCACCTACATATTGTTTGGTTCTCTTGCCTGGATACTTTTCTCATTTAGTGTTTGATGCAGTCATGTGACAAAGAAAAATTTACTGATAAAATTTGGATTGGAAGGGATTCGTGTTTTCTGAAAAAGGGAGTCTTTGTCTTACAGAACTATGGAATACTTTGGCAGGCGGGGGGGGGGGGGGTGTGGGCAGAGACACAGAACACCCTAAGAAACTTCAAAGGACCCAAAGAATAGCTGAAAAAATTAAGGAAAACTTGAATTAGAAGGTAGGCAAGGACATCTGATAGGTAGGTCCAAAGAAAATTATGCAGAAACTTTTAAAAATACACTTAATAGCCAGAAGAATAACTGGAAGATGTCATTACATGGAAAGGTCAGTAAAAGGATAGACTTGATGAAGTGGAAGAAAGTGTGGAGAACAGAAATGAAAGGAGTGAGCATCCTGTGGAGAAAATGACTGTACCCAAATAATGATCACATTATTTTGATAATTTATTTGATCACAGTGGCAGTGGTATGTGGATTTACAAATGGACTTACCAAGGAAAAATCAGAAACACTTCAACTCCTCCAAGACTGACAAAAATGCATAACAACTTTACACTGATGTCATCCTTAGGAATAAAAAGGCCTTGGTAGTTTTATCAATTTAGATGCTCATTTTTAGCACAATAAATTTGATCTTGACCTTGTTTGTGAATATATTAAAAAAAAAAAAAGAATGAAAGCAGGAAAAATCATAGCACTCTAGGTAGCTGTTACACAGAGAGGCTGTATGAATTTGCCACTTTCTGGAATGCTTATATATTCTGAACATGCAGAACAAGCTACTCCAGTTTCCACACTAAATGAGCTTGCTGTATGACCTCCATATGACCTTGCTTAAGTACGTTTTTCTTAAAGAAAGAAGTCTAGATGCATACTTCTGGCAAGTTTAGCGGAAAAGAATCATGTAATTTCTTGGCTCATCAGAATTCAGAGCTGTATGGTTATTTGCAACTCTTTGTCATAGTCTTACTGTTTAACCTTTGGGCAACACAGAGTTTCCCTTTGTCTCTGAAACCCTGTAGAGGAATTTCTGAGAGAAAGAGGCCACAATTTGTATATTTAGAGTGAAGGTTGAGCTACCCCAGCCTAGGCCTCAGATATGGGCCTCGGTGAGGCCTTGAAGCCTGTGGCGCAGTTAGGAATAAGTTTGTGGCGCAGTCAGAAATTATGTTAAGGTATAACTGAGGTATAAGGAATGTACTGATCTATCTAGGTGTGAATTAGTATAGGTCTGCAGTGTGAAACTTTAGCCACCTTAAGACAGAAACAAACAATGTTTGCTTGCCAATGAGAGTGTGCTCACGATTGTAAACTATCTTGAAGTGTATATGAACTGCCATCGTATAAACAATAAATGGAGAACGTATGATTAGCCACATTGGTTAGGATCTGCATTTGTTCCTGTCCAGCTCACGTTCTTTTTATGAGTCCCTGTTTCAAAACCCAGTTTTTAAAAGGGAATAGATCCTCTGGTGAAGATGTTTAATAAACAAAAACTGCTAGATACCTTGAAATACCAGCATTTAAAATGCTCCAGAAGTGCTTAACTGTGGTATAAATATAAATTTTACTTGACAACAAAGGGATAAGGATGGGTAGAGGAGTAGAAATTAAAAGAATGTGCTCAGCTAAAGACAAATAGAAAAATTTGCTAATTCATGCATACATTTTGCAATTTACATTGACATTTATATTTTCTCAGCCTCTCGTACTGAAATCTCTTGCTTGTCCAATAATCAAAGCATTCCTTTGTCTCTCTATAGGTTGTCTTGGGCTTTCTTCTGTTTCCCACGTGTATGTCAAGTGTAGGAAAAACATCATAGGCTGTAGAAGACTTCTGGACTTTCCCATCTCATGGTATTATGTGCTGAAAAATAACAGAAAATAGTTTAAAAACAGCAGAAACAACATAAACTACAAAAGAAGGCTAGTGAAAGTAGGTACAGAGAGAGATTAAGGGTACACTGGTGGCTGGACAAAAGCGCTGGGTCCAGTTCTGGGGCTCCCAGTATGGGAAAGAAATGGTCATTTTGAACAGAGCCCAACAAAGGTCCACTGAGATGAGTAAGGAAATGGAGCATTTCTCCTGTGAGGAAAGGCTGAGAAAACTATGACTGTTAGAAAGCTCAGGGGAATTTTACCCATGAGTACTAATACCTGAAGAGAGGGTGTGACACAGATACAGCCAGGCTCTGTTCAGTGGTACTCAGAGAAAAGCCCAGAGGCCATGGGTAAACACTGAAACACACAAGGCTCCTGATGGTTATCGAGACACCCTTTCTCACTCTTAGAGTTACCAAACACTGTCACAGGTTGCTTGGAGAGTTTATGAAGTCTCTACTCTTGGAAAGATTCAAAAACTACCTGAACATGGTCCTGAGCAATAATCTCAAGATGGCTTCCTTGAGCAGGGGACTTTAACCAGATGACATCAAGTGGTCCCTTCCAACCTCAGCCACTCTGGAATTCTGGGATTAAGGAAATTAGGAGGAAATTGGATGTCAAGTGGAATTTAAAAAGCACTAGCAGAACTCCTGCACAGAAGATATACTGTTTGTGAAGTCCATACATTTTGTGTACAAAGTAAAAGTTTGGACTAAGATTAGGAGACCTCAAAGAGGTCAGATATTGAAATCTTATACAATTCCATCAGTGCTTCAACAAAAAAAAAAAAAACAACCAACCAACCAAAAATATTAAAATAAATACAAAGAAGATATAAAGTGTAGCTATCAGACTCACAAATAGTGTCATGCAGTTAAAATTAGTAGGGTATCAAATGAAGTGGAAAATGACTGTAGCTAAATGTTATTGCTGCTCATAGCAAACAGGATTTAAAATTAATAAACATGAATATATTACTCCACTGTACATTGTGCAATAATGAGGAATGCTGATGTTACACATGTATCAAATGTCAGATCATGGTGTGACAGAACAATTCCTAGCAATGCAGAGCAATGTGCAGAAGCCCAGAAGACCTCCACTGGAGAAGTCACCCAATGTGAAATCACCCAAATGATCCCATCCAAACTGTTTATTCTAAAAGGTATTGTGAAATCTGAGCTTGCAGAAAGAAAAAATACTATAACTACACAATAGAACATATTCTTCTTCATCTCCTCCTCTTATATATAGAGAAGAAATACTATCTGACTCGCAGATAACTGCTTCCCTGTGTATTCAGTATGAAGACACCAAATCTTGTCCATTCACTGCTATTCCAGGGTAGTAAGGGAGCTTATTAGAGTGGGTCACATTCACAGTACCAGGTAGAGAAATACTGTCTATTTTCAACATATGAAGGAAAAATTCTAGTACCACATACCACGTAAGATCTTAATCTATTTTCCTTATCTGGTGCCATTGTTTGGCCCTAATCCTGCAACTAGCAGGAAGCTTGATGATATTATTTAGACCTTAGCACAATATTAACCTCAATTTTTATGAATCTGAAAGCAAGAGAAGCACCCACTTTGGAGCTTTGAACTCATTCAGATAATTTAGTCCCTTCCAAAATTTCATTTTCAAAAAATGTAAAAAATTAACACTTAAAATAGAATCTAGGGATGTTTCAGTTTTTAATCTATCTTGAGCAGTCTAATCTAATACCCAAGGTCACTAGTCTGAAGCTTCTGTGTGACATGCTGAAATTAAATATATCTACTAGTTTGCATCTTTTTGTATTGCAAGCCAATTGAATTTGGAAATTATTTATATCTGCATACTGACATAATTTGACAACTTTGCCCATTCTCAAGTAGTTTATTTTTAACTTGGTTCAGCAATTCAGAAATGGTAGTTACTGCTTACACTGCATTAGTGCGCAGGATCTATTGCATTCAACTTTCCACATAAGACTGAGTCACCATTGGAGAATCCATACTGTGAGTTCTTTGCTTCAAAGAAGTTTAAACATGAAAGGATGAACAGAAATGAAACAGCAGCACTAAGCAGTGACTTGCCTCATTCATCATATTCATGTCCTCTCTGTTAGGCTCATAATGCCTCTAAAGTGTTGAATGCTTTTTTCCCCTTAACTTTTGAATGTAACTTTCCTCAACAAATTTTGTGAAATTTCTTTTTAACTTTTAAAATATCATTTGACAAATTTTGAGGATCTAAACGTTTTTCCAACAGACACGTTTGTTAAATTAATTTCTAATTCAAAATGTCATGCTTTTGCACTTCATGCATTCAAAATGTCATATACAAGTGTCGTGGCAGCAGATTATGGAAATCTTGGCTTGTGAAGGGAAGATGGGAAGGAATATAGTAACAGATGCTCACACATATTTATAGATTATTGTACATAGAGACAGACACACAGCAGGTAAGGCTAGGACAGAAAGGGATGCAATTCTTCTCTAGAGCATGATCATTTAGAACTGCTGAAATACTGCTGGTTGCAATATGACTTAAAGCATATTTGCCAGTATGGCTGGACATTTACAGTTCAAGTCAGACAGTCAACTTTCTGTGCCTTTCTAATACCAGGTCTGCTATCTCCTAATGGCACAGCTAACCCTGCTGCAAAGTGTCCTACAGTGCTGTGCTGTTAACAGTAGATCTGCTGATATGCAGCAAGCTGAGCAGAGGAGGCCAGGGAAACAGTATGAAACAGCATATATTATTTATGGAGCTCAAGGCCATTTATTTGGCTTTCTCCAGCTTCTTCACATAGCTCAGTGATCCAAAATAGCCATAAAAATGCTTTAAAACTTATGCACTTGGCAATCCTGGAAGCATTCCCAGTATTCATCTCTTCATCCACTCAGTGGTCCTCCTTACTTCTTCAGACTGGAAAGCCAAATTTCCCAATAACAACAGGAATAGCCTTTGGTTGTTGCTGGCAGGTGGCAAATATTTATTTTCAGACTAATCTGCAGTCTGCCAGCCTTTACCTGAAGTTGCTTCTGTTGCCAGCTTCTTCACGTAAGCCTCTAGAATCTTGAGAGAGAGTGTTTAAACATTTTTCTAATGCTGCCTTTTAATTTAACCAGTCACAGGTGCCCACAAGGAACTGCATTAAGTTTTTATCCCTGGGATTGTGCAAAGTAAATATATTCACGTGACACAAAGACGACCATGACCCATGGCTGAAGTGCAAAGATAGGATTTATTCTTTCTCACTGGCTGGAGGATTCCAAAAAACCAAGTGGAGACACATGCACTGCTAAGTTCATTTTAGCAGAGGCAAAAAGGACAAGGCCAGAGCCTTGCATATCCAAGAGCCTGGAGCATGCACAAATCTCCACCAGGCTGTATTCTACAATCTTGGAACACTCTTATCTCCCTTCCCCACCAACAATGAGGCCCCAGTCTGTGGGAAAGGCATTTAAGTCTTTAACAATATCCTGTTATTTGCTCTGAGAAAATTCCTCCTATTTTTCAGCACACAGAAAACAACCCAAAGCAAACACAAGTACTGAATTTTCTCACACTGAGTATTTTCTAACATCTCCCAGGTGCAAGGTTGGTCTTTAAAAGAAAACAACTCTAAAAACAACTGATTTTTCTCTCTCCTTACCAAACTTCAGTTTTTCAACTCTTTCCTCCCCACGGGGATAATTTTTAACAAAAAATGATCCATTTATTAAAATGCCTAGGAAGTTGTTGTCTATGTGGTTTCAGTAACCTTCATTAAGGTGTTTAATTTTAAATATTCTCAGTCTGAAAGAGAGTCACAAAATGTTTGCTACTCAAAATCTAACTGGGGACTTCAGAAAACCTGTTCTAGAGACAAAGATACGTGTAAACATTTATTTTTTCATATTGTCAGAACAGTATTGCAAATTTTCTCTCTAGAAACTGGAGTTATTAAACCAGCAACAAGGAGTCAACAATTCCAGAAACTGAGGTAGCTTCTCAGTCCATTTCATCACAGCCATGAGTGAAAACAGAATTTAACACCCTTCCGCAGCGTCTCGCTGTGTTTTCCAGGTCCCCGGGCAGCTCCGGCACCTAGAGGGGTACCACTCTCACTGGGACCCGGGATCGCCGCGTGTTTCCGGACTCAGCTCCGTGACGATGTCTGGACGGGGGTGCCAGCGGATTCCTCGCCACTACAAGCAAGAGACACCAGTAAAGAGTGAAGGAATGTCTGTATTCCCCACGTGTGGAAGGCTGAAAGTCTTTTATTGCCGTGAGGAGCTGCACTGAGGCACTGCGACCCGCTCCCAGCTCGCGCATGAGGAAATACGGCTTCAGGCACTCCAAGGCACGGGATTATATCAGGGATGGGGCCAGGGGAGCAGGGACCCTCCCACCCAATGGGGGCAGGCGCCGTGGCAATGACGTGGACCATGGCACCCAATGGGGACATGACCAGGGCAGACGCTGGGTGCTGGGGCAAACGGGGGATGGGAATTTGGAGTGAGGGGCACTGAACCCTCCCGGCAGGAGGGGGAGTGGTCACAGGAGTCATAGCGGAAGCTCCAACAGTCAGGGACCCATAGTGAACAGCCGCGGAGGGGAACAGACACAGGGGCTGTGCGGGGGTACACCGATCACAGCTAGCTAACAGATCAGAACCCCTAATCTAAACCCCAAACCGCGATGCAACACCCTTCCCCTTAAATACAACTCCATGGTGGCAGAGAACAATGATGCAGACAGACAAAAAGTAAAAACCTTTCTCACCTTGGGGCACTGCAAGACTTTATTTCACATGATACAAAAAGATGAGAGAAAAGGTCATTTTTTCCTGCCCTTTTTTTTTCCTTTTTTAAATATTTCTAGTCCTTAAATTCATCTGCAAAGCAAGAGTCTTACAAAAAAAGAGGTCAAACACAAGAAGAAGGAAAACCTTCTTTTTTTACACGCTACTCCCATAAGTTTCATTATATTAGAGTCTAGATGCTAGCAAAACCACTATTTTGCAAAACAAATTGATACTGGATCACTCAATATTATTGCTATAATGGCCCCCAGTAAATAGTAGGGCCATCATAGCTGTGATTTCTCCATGAATGCTTATAGTAATTCAAGGTATAGCTGGTGATAACAGTTTCTGGAACAAGCTCAACAACAACTGCAAGCAGGAACAAGCCACAACAATTACAATTCTTTCTGAAACCTTTAAGATAGTTGTCTAGTATCTATCTTTTTATTATATATGTGTGCACTATAATTCCATATTTCTGTAACAACACAAGTCAAAACTGTATTATGACAGACACATAAAAAGAAATTGATATGACTTACCTGGACTCCAGACCTCATCTGGCTCTCACATACTCCCTATCAGTTGTATGACAGAACATGTCCCAGCCACAAAATAAGGGACCCATCTAAATTAAAATTGAATAACTATATTGAAAGAAAAGCTCAAGAGTAGTATCCAAAAGCAAATGGTTGTATAATTCCATCTGAAATTAGGGTGATTTATAATAAATATACATTCTTTGCACCTTTGCACCCTTGCACACACACACACACACACACACACGCGCACACTGCATTTCTGTATATTCACATCTACATGCATTTAGCTGAAAATCTCACTATCCAATAGAAAGTAAAGAATAAACTAAGCTAAAACTCAAGAGGAAGAACAGGATCTCTTGTGGCATTGTAGTGTTAAAGCTGAATAAAACTGTTAGGCACAAAATGATATTCCAGCTACACTTTCGTGAGACACACACAAGACATTTTTCCTCTCAGTTCATAAAGAGTATAAACCTGAAAATCATTAGGATACTACAAAGGTTCTCTTAGTCTTGGTCTGGAGTATTGTTTTTGAAGTGACTATTGATTATAGAAGCCAAAAAGAGATGTAAGACGCCAGCCCAAATGGAGAATACAAATCACTGCTGCCATTACAGACAGAAATAAAAGGGCATGTTTGGGGTTTGAATGTGGCCCAGTCTCTAATGTAAAGGAATTGAGAATTCTGTGAGGTACCTGCCTTCAGCATCAGATTTTTTACTACTTAATTAAATTAATTTAGGACTCTCCTGTTTCAATATAAATAAACCTCTATACATGGAAAGGAAAAAAAAAAGATGAGTGAGAAATCTCTTGTCTTTTCATACCAAATGTTTAAAGACCAAAGGTATAGAAAAAAGTGTTCAAGAAAGAAAGGGGAGGGTGAGGAAACACAAAATGGAAAACGAAGCATACCTTTGCAGTGAGATGTTTTTGAAGCTTACAGCTAAATCTGCTTCTTGTGGTTTACTGAACTCTGATCATTTTTCTTGAAGGATTAGTGGCAATTATCATTAAGGCTCAAGCGTTTAACTGTGACTGCTGCAATAAATCTTATTAAAATAACTGAAACATACTTTTCTTTCATGTGGCAACCTGTCTCTGAATCACAACCATCTGTACAGAGTTATTGCCTGGTGCACACAGATGGCAGTAAAACAACTATAAAGCTATTCCATTCTTTAATCATAACTTCTAACACAAGTAAACAAAGTGAAATTTGAGTCAGACCATTAGCATTTGAAAGACTATATGATGACTGTAATTAACAAGTACACTTTAGAATCACTTTATAAAATGTTTTATTGGTTTCTGATTGAAAAATAGTAACAACACTTACACTGGGCAAGTGCTTCCATCTTTGACAGCTGATTTAGAGAAATCATATGTTAACAATAGAATCTCAGTCTTAAAGTTTTTATACTGTATAGTTCCCTTACAGATTTAAAATGACAGTGAAAGGTAGTAGAATAATTTATTCCTTCTTGCTTAAGGCACAGAATCATGAATGCTTCAGGTCAGTAACTGCAGGGCTACACTAAACCCCTATCGCTCCAAATTAGTTACAAAGTGAGCATCTCTACTCCCTGCGAAGCCCTCAAGGAGGAAAAAAAAACAAAACCAAAACAAAAAAAGTCCTCAAACAAAAAGTAACAAACAACCACCCCCCAAAATCCCCCCCCCCAAAAAAAAAAAAAGAACAACTAAAACACACAAACCCCCACCAAAAAAAAAAAAAAAAAAAAAATCCCAAAAAACCCACACAAAACCCCCTGCACAATACATACAAATTCTGGGGCTCTGAACATGAGCAGCTCCTAAATGAAGCCAAGACACAACTTCACAAATATCTCTCTTCTGAATAATACTGTAATACCTGCTACATCCACTACTATCTATTAGATAGAAGGCACCTGAATATTTCTACTTCAGATGCCTGAACTCATACTGTAATTTTGGTTGGAGGTGCTATGGGAATTTATACTAGTGGCTGTTAACCCATTCAAGATCTTAAAATTGCAATCGTTGAGCAGGTTTTGAGACCTGTAAGACTATTACCAATATATGGTCTCCAACAAAGACATATTAATATTTCCAACATAACATGTCTTTGCTTTACCTAAAAAAGCTTACTTACTCCATCCTTCATCTCCTGTTCACTTCCAAAGAATCTACAAGCATCCTTCCTTCAATTTTATTGTCCCTCTTTTACCTAAAATAACATGGAGAAGAACAGGGAATCACAAATAAAACTGTTTCCATGGCTTAAAAATTTGCCATTTATCATCTGACCTGCATCAACTAACAATGAGTCATGTAAAAGAAATGCTTTTATTCATTACAGAAGCAAAAACAAAGGCAAATCTTGATGTTTTTGAAATGAACTAGAAGTCTGCACATGGTCAGTTGCATAGTTCATGCGAAGAAAAGGAGCTTGTCAAGCCATGGTAACTTGCTGCAAAACCATTAATATTTCAGAAAGCATTTGACAGCATCCTCTGGTTGGTTCATTGTGAAGAGCTCTCAGAAAAATCAAAAAAGAAAAGAAGAAGGCAGCAGGTCCCCAGATAAAGGCTGCTTGTGCTATGTTGTGAGATTGTCAAAGCACCAGATGAAAATGAACAAATTTAGATTTAAAGTATTTGAATAGGCTAGCTTGGTATTTGAATAGATAACTTGGTCTATTAAAGTATGGATTAGCTACAGAAACATTTCACAGAATATACAAAAGAAGTTTCATTAGGAAATTGTTCACCAAAATGTCTACAATGTTTTTCTCTTACAAATACCTTGTTCTTGTACAGTATTAAACAGGCACATGTTTATCTCAGTCCTTTGTCAGTTCTGAGTACAAATAATAGGAGACAGATGTGGTGAATGTATATGTATCTTGTGAAGCATAATAGCAATTCCTTGATGGGCTTTGGGTAAGCACTTGCCCTCCCTCGGGCATGTTTGAACTGTTTGCAATTCTTTGCTGCCAGCTACACAGCTTGCTACCTGTCAGGAACTGGAATTGGCAGAAAACAGCTGGTAGAAATCAATGGATATGCCAGTTCTGGTTCATCCAGCAGAGATACTATGGAATGGTGCCGCAATTCTGATTGGAATTAGGCATCAAAAACAGGTTTTATTTGCTCATAGCTTCAGTGCCTTCTCAGGGAATATTCAGGTTGAGATGATGTTAAGTCATTATCAAGTTTTAAAATCTGAAGTTCACATAACAAATAATAGAAGAAATCAGCTGTAAAGTGGGAAAAAGCCAGTTGCTCTGTAAGTTTCACCACAAATCCCATTGTGAGTCTGTGTCAGAAATGTCAGCACTGCTATTGGATGTATCGGTCCTGGGAACATGAAAGAGCAGCTCAGGGAAACTGCAGAGCTTTAAGGATGGCAGCCTTCAAACGTAAGAACAATCTAACCTAATAATCTGTGAAAAGGTAGGGAAATAAGGAGATCCATCTGCCTTGACAGATAACTCATGATAGAACAAGGGTGGGAGGGTGATGCAGGGACTGACCACAGCAAAATTTGGAAGTGTTGCCTGGGCACAGTATTAGGATGATATAGGGAAAACCCCAGCTTAATTGGACATTTCAAAAGTAAAATGAGCGTTTGCTTTACATCAGCCATAAAGGTCTGAACAAAGAAAAAGTAGAGACATTGTTGAAGAATGTGTGGGATTTCCAAGGGCAGACACAGATGAGGATGTGTTACTCCATATCTTCTTTGCCACAGTTATCCCCATCAACTTCTCCCAGGCCTCAATGCTTAGGGGCAAGATTCATGGAGAAAGACTAAGACCAGGGGATGAGCACCAAGATAGAGATTACCAGAGACAACTTTGTCCACAGAAGTCTAGACAAGCAGCATTCAAGAAAAAGTGGAAAGGGGCTAATGTTCTTGCAAAGCCACCCTCCACCATCTCCTGAAAGATGATGGTGATGAGGGAAGATCCCTGACAATGGGAAATAGGCAAACATCACAGTCATCTTCAGAAAAGGCCCAAGGGGGTCTTTTTTCCAACCTGAATGATCCCAAGTAACCCATGGGAATGAATGTAAAAAAAATACTAAAACAACTTTACACTATATCTAAATGGATAGATTAGATGGATTAGGTGGATCAGATAGATAGATAGATAGATAGATAGATACCTATCTGTCTGTTTAGATAAAATATACATGTACATATAACCCTATCTGTCAGATTTTATACCTACAAGTTGGTTTAGCATCACAGAGTTAGCTTTAAAAAGAGAGGGAAGAATACCTGGAGAGAGAAGGGAAATCAATTTTAAAATTCTTCCATTACATCATCTCCTATCAGATGTATACACTGCAGAAGCCCCCTACTTATGTGCTCTAGATCTGAAAATGCTGTTTTCACACACGATAAAATAAGAAAAACAACATCTGCACATTGAAGGAGAAAAACAAAAACTACATGAAAAAAATTGGAAAAGAATACTGGATCAGATTAGAATTAAATGTATTTTAATCTTTTTATCACAGGCCAAGCAAAAATTAGAAAGGAGAAATTAGGTACAAAAGGAGGACATAGAGACATCATAAGTCAGTTTGGAAGCAGAAGGCCATGTTAATGAAATGAAGTGCCTGCCTTTCAGAACTAAACAGGGCAAGCTGACTTGATCCTAGCATGATGGGTTGACCCTGAGCAGACACCAGGTGTCCATCATTCCCCTTCTCAGTAGGACAGAGAGAAAGTATAACAGAAGACTCAAGGGCCAGGACAAAGACAAGGAGGAATCATTCACCAGTTACCATCATGGGTAAACCAGACTTGACTTTGGGAATTAATTTAATGTATTACTGATCAAGTGGAGCAGGAGAAGGAGAAATAAACACAAATCTTAAAACACCTTCCCCCACCCCTCCCTTCTTCCTGGGCTCAACTTCACTCCTCAATCTGTCCCTTCTCATCCTTGAGTGGCGCAGTGGAATGGAGAATGGGTGTTGTGGTCTGTCCATCACAAGTTTTCTCTGTTGTTCCCTCCTCCTCATGGGGAGGATTTCTCACTCTCTTGCCGTGTTCTAAGATGGAGTCACTCCCATGGGAGAGCAAGGTACAATCCTCCACAAACTGTACCAACATGAATCTCTCCCACAGACTGCAGTTCTTCACAAACTGGTCCAGACAAGTTCCCTCCCTGCAGTACAGTCCTGGAGGAACAGATTGCTCTAGCATGGATCTCTTCAATGTAGTGCAGTCTGTCAGAAACTTGTTTCTCCAGCATGGTTTCCCCCAGAGTCAAAAATCCTGCCAGAAGGCCTGGTCCAGTTGTTGTGGCATATTTTTTTCCTGCTTCTTAAATTTATTATCTCAGAGATTATACCACCGTCAGTGATGGGTTTGGGCTTGGGCTTGGCCTTGGCCAGGTACGTGCCAGTCTTGGAGCTGGCAGGCCTTGCCTCTGTTAGGTGTGAGGGATGCTTCCAACACCTTCTCATGGAAGCCATCCTGGTAACCCCACAGCTACAAAACCTTGCCCTGCAAACCCAGTACAACTAGTTACACCAGCTTTGGTTGAATGACACCAATTTTTCATGGATGCACATATGCACAAACACATGTACATGCCTAAGGAAAATAAAATTATGAAGGATACAGGCTTTTGTAAGTGGGACACAGAAATGTGAAAACAGTGATTCATACTCTTACAGAACCCCCTTGTCTTCATTGTCAGCACTGTGGTTGTAAGGTGTCAACTCTAAGGGATTTTTCTGTTACCCATGCTAAATATACAGTACCTATGCATTTCATCTCATCTATGATGAATGCAGGTCAGATGCAGTCTAAGTCACACACACACACAAAATCACATTAAGTATCACAAACACCCACAGGGAACTCAGAATCTGCCTAGGTAACACTACTGGTTTTGTAGTGACCTTTACTTTTAACAATAGTAGACATCTGGAAGCTAGAGCATGTACTTACTTAAAATGGAGCCCTAAGCTTGACTGATTTGGCAGTCATAAATTATTTATTCATTATACTTATTTATATTTTTATAAATTACTATAATTTTATTCTATAAATTTGTACTTAATAATCAATTACCATATTGAAATAAAATAAATTGTTGAAGAGAATATATCACAAGTATTGTCTTCCAACCATATGTTCCGTAATTTTGTAAAGACCATTGAAAATTGATACCAGGTGAAAGAGAGATGTGGTCAATTTGTCAATATTTATTTTATGGTTCACAGATGGACAAACAAGTCTCTATGCTTTCATGCATGGTCTTCAACAAAACAAAGCTTTCAAAGCCAACCGAGCGGTAAAGAGCTATTTTCAAGATACAATTAAGAAACAACAAAAACCAGTATAGGCAAAGGCAGGCTTTTTATATAACTGTTCCCTAGTGAGAGACTTGAGGTGAAATCAAGGTGATACTATTGCCTAATTATCCCAGGCCTAAGCATGTGGGAGAGACTGGAATGGCTGCAACAATTAGTGGGCAAGATGCCCTCATGCACAGTAACCCAGATACAGAGGGAGAGCACATGCTCTCAGGTGACAAGCTGGGTGTTGAGAAAGGTAAGTAAAGAGCCAAACCCTGTGAGGCAGGGCACTGTTTCTTTGTCTTTACTCAGGTGAACTTAGCTTTGGTAACTCCCCTAATATGTCCCCATAATAGGCTATAATTGACTCAACTGTGCTGATACAGTAGTCAGCTGTAATGTATCAGAAGGTGTCAGACTCCTGAAATGTCTCATCATCCAGTACTGCATCATCCAGTGTAAAACTTTTCACTCCAGGGGTGGTACCTGGGTATTTTCACCTAGCCTAAGCATAACAAAAACTCAATGGACTTTGTGTTTTAATGACTTCTTCTGTCACTCCCAATGAATCAAGAGCATCACTTCAGCCAATAGACAACTAAATTGCAACAATAAAATCTTGTTGCAAGGAATGTGGGTGATGATATGTTTTTACTCCTTCGTTTCTTTATTCTTTCCTTCCTGTAATATTTTTATGCTTTCATACTGCTCTATTACTATAGATAATAGTAAACAAAAAGGCTACATACCTGCTTCCCATTGCAGCCATATTGATCTAAAATAAACCCTACATAAGTATATTTACAAACATCCATCCATTTTGTTTCACTCTAACCCACCCCAAGAATGTGTGTTACCCTTGCCTTCTGGGGCAGGTCATAACACCTGGTCTTCAGAGGTCCCTGAAATACTGTCCCTGTTTGAGGACAAACCACAAAATCTTCTAACTTGTCACAATAGTGCACAACACTATAACAAAATCACAACTAGTAAGATGGTTTAATTGAAAACAGGAATCTCCTTTTTAAAAGACTGTAAGGGACATCAGTAAGAATAACCTCATGCAAATCAATGTTCTGTGACATACAAGATGCAACAGCACTTAACTACAAGCCTCAAAATCTGTGAAGATATAAAAAATTTTACTTACTTGAAACAAAATATTGATTCAGTACAGCAAAAGACCAAGGTTTTCATTTAGGTTTTGGTAATGTGAATTACTGAAAATCCAGCAGTATTCATGATCAGGCTCTATTCCATGATTCCATCTGAAATGTGCTATATTTAATACTAAAGTGCCTCCCAGTCTCCATGCTACCGCTTCTCTGTTTTTGCATCCTTTGATACTTGTTATTCTACCATGGCCTCCACAGTCAGTACAGCTTAAATACTCATCTGCCCTCCTATGCCTTCATTTATCAAGATACTTATCTCCTTCTGAAACTATGTATCATGTCTTTTTGCCTTCCTCCATTAACACAACATTTGTCTACAAATAATAGCTCCAATTAAAGTGAAAACTCATACTACTAAAAAAAAAAAAATGGGTGTGTGATGTGTTTGCTAGCTCCTAAGTTAACCATGCAAACTTAGAGGCCTTTCCTTCACCTCCTTATTGACACATTACCATCTGCAGTTACTGTTTTACATCAGGATGGTAGAACAGATTTGCAACAAAACCAGTTTCTTTTTGTTTTGTAGATTATTAGTTGTGTTATTTGAAACCATGTGAAATCACAAGAGCTATGCTCATTATTCTAACTGGTGGTCTGGCCCTACAATGCCAAGTGGATGTTTTTGCTTTTTCAGACAGAGATGTATGACAAATCAAATCATATACACCAGTATTTACTTCATCCACTGCAACGAAGAAAGAATATCTTTGCAGAGATTGTATCTTCTAATGTAAGGAATTCTTCATTCACTAAAGAATTGGAAAGAAAAGTATACACCAGGACTTTGCATTTCACAAGTTTTAGAATGAATTGATGGCAAGATCTAGAACACAAAGCTCAGTAATCATGCAAGCTAAAGTTACAAGGCTTTGGCTGGGGGAAAAAATAAATTATGTGAGGCATTTAAGCTTGTAGACAGTATTCCTTGACTGGTTTATATATGGGGATTGTATGCATCATTGTCTAGCAAATCTAACCACTGTAGGCCAGGTATGAAGAAATAGTTTTCTTTCTATTAGCTCATGAAGCCAACAATGTGTGTCTGTAAAGTGAACTGCTAGGCAATCATCTATGAATTCTCTACTAATAAATATACAATATAAGCTTTTCATGAACGTTCTTATCTTGGAAACAAAAAGCCAGGTTTTACCATTTTAAATTTCATGCTTTTCTGTATAAATCTTTCTTATGTTAAAAAGAACTTCAGATACTTTTTCTGATGCTGAAATGCCATATTTCAAATATTCCAGGAATCATATAATCTGTTTTCTGCAAGAAACAAATTCTGCTATGACAGCAAACCTTTTCCTTCACATACCCACTGCCCAATCAGGCTGTTGTCAAAGATTTTGAATGACAGAAATTTGAAGTTCCTTAAAAGTTTTTCCTCTTCCACAGCTTTTTAGATTTCTACTAAGTTTGCTTCCTACCATGCATATTCTGTGAATTTATGTGAATTTCTTATTTCTAAATCTGACCCTTTCTAGGCTGGCATAGAGATATATTCAAAGGCTTGCAGCCTCTGCATCACTAGTGATGTTTCAGTACTGAAGATATTCATGTTTACTCTTGCCATGAGAATAATAATCATGGCTAAAATGGCAGCTCTAGTATTCATTACTGTCCAAGTGAATAGTTCTTTTGTTGTCTTTTTCCAAGAATAAAAATTCTTGTAACAGCTACTGAATATTAGCAGCTGCAACATATGCAAGCTGTTCCAGATTACTCTCCCTGGTCATTTCAAGTGCAGCCAGTCAGTCCTCAAATATTAAACTTCTTCACCAGAAGGTCAAACTAACTTCAAATATCTTTGGTAATAACTTCTATATATTGTTATTTCTTCAAAGATAGTAAAATAATACCATTATTTTCAGAAAACAGTCAGAGGAAAATAAATTTGAGGTGAGTATCCTCTACATTTTTAACTCCTAATCCCTCTAAGGTGTTATTTCAAGTCAAAGGCGTTTTGTTACACATCTACCCTTTTTTTTTTTTTTTTTTGGTCAAGGTACCATAATGGACTCCAAGAGTATCTGGTTTTGGGTAGTCATCTGACCACACTGCACACACCTCCGTGATACACCATCTACTGTATCATACATTTAAAACCATTAACCATAATTTGCAGAATTTACCCTACTTAAATTTTGAAATTATTAACCTATTCTGTACTACCTTTACATTATGACAATTGCAAGGAGCAGTTGCAGCATTCCCTTCACCCTTCTTCTACCAACATTGTCATGTGACTCAGAGGCTAAATGATCTAATGAAATTACTAAGCTTTAAAGGCATTAAATTTTTTATTTGAATTCTGTGAAACATAGCAATGTTCCTTGACTGCAGGTTGATGATGGATTAGCTGAATTTCTAAGTGAAAAGCAGACTACAGCTTCCAACTTTCAGGTCTCTTGGGGCAGATACTCAGCTCAAAGCCAGCCAGTTCTGAAGGTACTCTCCAAGCAGACTGGGTACCCTCATAAGGCTGTGCTTCTCCTGTTGTGAGGGGACTGGGAACATCTGCTTCAGTTCCTGGTCAGGAAGTCATCCACCATGCAGGAATGGCAGAAGTAATTATATGTCTGAATAACATACACTTTTTCCTTCAAACCTTTGCTAGTCACCAGCTGCAATTTCCCTTGTAGCTCTAAATAGCTTTAGCATATCTGATAGAGCAAATGTGCTCCACCAGAACTATCCAACAGGTCTGTGTAGCTGAAGGAAGTTGAACAGGAGCTGAGGGTTCTTTGGATCCAATTCACTGAAGTCAGCAGTGCTATCAAAGCAGCCTGCACAGAGGTCTTTGGGCTAACTAAGGCAACTTCTCACTGTTTCCCTGGGAAGCACAAGGGAATGCATGCATGCAGTTCCACAAGTCAATTCTCATATTGAAAACTGTTTTGTTTTCTTGTTTTTACCTTGTTCTATTTGAATAGCCAGACTAAAGACATGATGAAGTACCACTTGTACATGATCACCTTACTTCAGAAATACCTTAAACTAATCCATGATGCTCCTCTGAAAAAGACAAGGGGTTTGTTTCTCATCAGTGTGTTTCAGTTATTTTTCATTCCAGAAAAACCAGGTGCATTTTTAGTTGGGGTAGCAGAAAAAAAAAATGATGTATTACGTCTCCAGAAGCATGCCTACATTTCTCTGAAGTAGAAAGTAATGTGCAAATAAAGTAGAAAGTAATGTACAAATACATGCAATATCATTTTCATTTTTGGTAATGAGCTGAGGTCCCCTGTAATTCTCTAGGTAAGTGCTACTTATTTCATTTTTAGAATACAAAAGACCATTACAAATAACTACTTTGACATAATTGGAGGTGATGGAGTGTGGTGTTTGGCTTTTCTTCCCCCCGGTGTCGGGCAGCAGGGGTGTCTGGCTAGTGCGCTGCTTCTTGGCCGGACCGGGGCCACCGTGTGTGTTCAGAGCTCTAGGGCTGAGCCTCCACGTGGGTCTGCCGTGCCGTAGCCAGACGCTGAGGCGAGACAAAGGGTGAGAGAATGGCACACTCTGCCCACGTGGCTGAGAACTCTTTATTCCCACATGGCTGCAGAGGTGGATAATGCAGCTGTCCTCAAGCCCACATGGGCAAAATGGTGCTGGGGTACCGGGAGCAGGGGATTAAATAGGGGGTGGGCCAACAGGGGCGGAAGCCCCCCTTGCCCAATGGGGACAGAGGACAGGGGAGTGACGTGGAACACGGTAACCTATGGAGACATAACAGGGGTGTGTACAGCGTTCTGGGACAAATGGGATTACAGAGGTGGGGTGATCGATACAGAACTTTCCGAGGGGAAGGGGAGTGGTTACAAGATTGACATGACCGAGCTCCTGTGATACAGCTTGGAGCAAACCATTATAAGGGGGAAATAGGGCTACATAGAACTGATCTAACTAACATTTATTAAATTCCCTAACTGAACCCACCCGGTATGAAACAATGGAGGTTGACATCTCTCTCATTTTCCACTCATAATATTTTAGTTATCTCTATCTTACTTTTACTCCATGATTTATTTTCAATTCTTGTTCTTCAGTTAAAGTAAGGGTGATTGTTTATGATCAGAAAGCAATTTTTTTAATTACATAATATTTTGTAATTTCTGTGCTGCTTTGATCCAGAATATCCTTAAATTTATTCTTGGAAAACAGCAAATTCTCAATCTGCAAAATTACTGCAGACCTCCATTGAGCTACATATCCTTAGAAGCAAAAGAAATACCTAAATGAGATAATTTGGGTCATTTTGTAAATCTTGCCCAGTAGAGATTATGATATTCTAAACAAGAGTAATTAAACTAAACTATTTAACATATTCCCCTCATCAATAAATCTAATTTTTTTATAGTATAGGTTGTATATGTTAACAAAGAATTTTTAAACTGTTAAGACAAAGAAAATAGACAGTATTAGACTACATATTATTTAGCAAAATAATTCAAAAGACATCTATTAGTATTTATTTCACCCCCACAAATTTTGCAAGTTGG